>NC_140165.1:132622109-132647061 GCF_963971535.1 Notolepis coatsorum | reverse complement strand
AAACACATTACAGACTGTTTGAAAAAGCTGTTTTGCTATGATAATTGGTAATGAAAATATCAAAATAATGTTCAATAAGATGTACTTGTGTTTAATAAGTTGTTTTATTCAGAAGTTAACACAAATAAATAATATTACCAGTACAGTACAGTATCTAGCACACTCTCAGGAGCAAAACAGAAAGAATCATTTCAAACTTGAACTATGTGACATGGCTTGAATCAACTGCTCCAGTGGAGTTGCTCAGTGGCCAATGGTGTCAACTGTGGTTGTACTGGGCAGCTCCCAGGTGTGAATGGAACTGTGTGAATGTGAAGCAGGGCGTTCCTGAAAAAGAGCATCTGTGCTCAGCGAACCTACCCTGGGTAAATAAAGATAAAAAAAAAAAAATGTAAAAAAAAAAAATTATTTGTAATTTTTTTTTAGATTAATGCGTTAATTATATTATCGTGCGATACTGGTATAGCGTTAACGCAGCACGTTAACGCCGTTAACGGCCCAGCTCTAAAAATAATACAGTGAATTTCCCTTAATACAGGTTTTGACCAGCAGCAGATGGCAGCGACGAGGCAGCTCCATTGGAAGGGGGGCGGGGGCCGGGGAGGGAGGGGGGGGGGGCGGGGCCGGGTGGGAGGGGGCGGGGGCGGGGCTTAAAACGTGCACGTTTTTTCTCCTGCCAATGTTGACAGCTATGGTGTGTGTGTGTGTGTGCACATGTGCATGCGTCCGTGTATGTGGTCTGTCTGCATGTGTGTCTGTCTGCATGTGTGTCTGTCTGCGTAACAGAGCCTCACAATGACGTCATTCCTCTGATCCCTTGAAATAGCACCACCGCCTGTCTGTGCCCCCCACCCCCCCCCCCCCCCCCCCCCCCCCCCCCTTCTCTCTTCTCTTCTCACATCCTGCTCCCTACCCAACCGTTATGATGTCAACACAGGGCAGGGCAAACTAGTGCTGTGGTTCTAAGCCCTCTTCATACCAGGGACCCCAACTTCATACACATAAGGCCAAGGACCCCCCAACTTCATACACATAAGGCCAAGGACCCCCAACTTAATACACATAAGGCCAAGGACCCCCAACTTCATACACATAAGGCCAAGGACCCCAACTTAATACACATAAGGCCATGGACTCCCATTTAATAAGATGACGTCCTGAATTCCATAGCTGTCCCTACTGTAGTTGAAGAGATAACAGTGGAGATAATGGAAATTATGATGAGACTAGTCCTTTTAATTAGGTATTCATTCACTCATTCGGCTGGATTCTTCTAGTCCATGACAGAGTTAATTATATTCCCTATATATATGTATATATTTTTCTTGGGACGTCTTTGATTTAAATGATCCCAGAGGGTCCTCAGACCCCACATTTTAAAAGAAAAATCAACAACAACTCAATTTAAATCACAAGTTGTCTCAATTTAAATCTGTGGAATAATGATAATGATTCCCCCCCCCCCCCCCCCTTCAACCCTCTCCAGCCTCCCCAACCCATGTTTACCCCCTACTCCTCCTCCTCCTCCTAACTCAGCCCCCCCCCCCCCCCCCCCCCCTTGACTCCTCCAATCCAATCGACCCTCTCACCTGGCACACCCATCTTCTCTGACTATAAAGATCTATGTTTCCCTTGTCTCAGGGAGCCCGTTATAAAGACCCCCCCTGGCCAGGGGTTTCACCGGTCCTCTCAAGACTATTCTCCTGGGTTGTAAGCTAAATAACTAAAAGTCTACATTTGACTGAGTACATCTTTGATCGGGTAAATTCCTCGACAATATTGGGGTTGTCTGAGTACATCCTTACCCATGGTAAATTCCTCCACAATCACAAGTTGTCTCAGTTTAAATCATAAGTTGTCTCAATTTAAATGACAAGTTGTAATGTCAATGGGAGTTGAATCAACTAAATAGGATAAAGTGAATATAAAATCAAGTTTAAGTTCACTCATAATTATTTGATTCAACTAAGTTGAGACAACACTCTCCCCATATTAAAATGGTCTGAACCTGCATAAATATTATATGAATGTAGCTTTATTGTCATATGGTACCAGTCAAAATGTGGCTGTTTTCTTAATTTGTCTGCATTCACACATGCGATGACGGAGGTGGTGCAGGAGCGTGTTCCCGGCCTGGGGAGTTCCAGGAACTGCTGCTGGGTGCTATACCACATGAACCAGACACATATCAAGTCTGAGTCCAGTCAATTATGTTGTTGTTTTGGCTCTGAACTCCAGCACATTGGATTTGAAGTGGAACAAGGACTACGAGGTTTAAGTGCAGACTTTCACTTTAATTTAACAATTGCCCTTTTTTACACAGTACCCCGTATTTATTTTTTGAACCCAGAACCACTGGGCAACTACACTGTTGACTAGTACAGGCCATATTTCCCTGATCACTTTAGTATTGAAAATTAGCACTGTGCTGCATCCTCTCACTATAGGCCCCATCCAATGGGGCAAGTGTTTTAGCCTTCAACACCATGATACATGGCCTTTTCCAAAGTAGGAAGCTCCCAGTATATTTAGGACACGTGTCCGCATGTTCTATCTATGACATTGTTTGGAAACGTACATTGTATGAAACATTATACGTTTCATAGAGCTCGTGCTACCTCAGAAAACATTGTGATAATTTATATTTTCTTTATTTTGTATAATTTTATCAGCTATAAGAATAATACAGCTGGAGGATATGGGAGGACAGGACAGGAAGGGATTTGACAGATTACTTTAAACCATGGGTGTGTCCAATGAGTCTTTGTACATTTAGATGGTGACCTTCACGAGGTGACGGAAGCTACAGTCAGGGCTACCTCAGGGGGGGTGCGAGCAGTGCGGTCGCACAGGGCCTCGCGGGAAGGGGGGGCCTCGCAAAAAAAATTAAAAATTAAAAATATTATTATTATTATTATTTTTATTATTTCTTTTTGTTTTTTTTATTTTTGCTTACATGCTTATATATTTCACATTAGACGTTTTGTAGAATAGTGTTCCGGGCTCTTCCCGGATCCACGAGGGAAGGGGCTACAGTCAGCCAGGTACAGGATCTATTCAGCGCTATCCAGAGGAGCGAGTGGATGTCTTTTGAAAAGCAGCATGAGCAGAAGAAATAACACCGTGTGCCATAAGCTTGTTATCAATACCAAGTATGATGGTTATGCCAACTTTGCCAAGACGAAGAGGATGTTCGGCAGATGGACTGAAGATGAAAGTGTTGCATGTTAGAACTTCAGTCAGGCTATAGCTATGTCGGCTAGTATGCTAAAGGCAGGGACGCGTAACTAGCGTTAGCTAATGCTAGCTAGCTAGCGTTAGCTAACGCTAGTTACCGTCCCTGCCTTTAGCTAATTGCTAAGTTATCGAGTGCTAACGTGTGGCAGATAAACTAGGACTCCCAAGGACTGGTACTTTTCATCTCCACGGAAATTACGTCGATGTCGTCTCCTTCAACTTTGCCATTGATTCTGCGTTAGGGTGAGTTTTTCATGCAACTATTCTATTCCCGCCGTTGAGCTCTCTCTCTCTCTCTCTCTCTCTCTCTCTCTCTCTCTCTCTCTCTCTCTCTCTCTCTCTCTCTCTCTCTCTCTCTCTAAAACACAGTGCTTCCCAATCCTCTCCTCGAAGCACCCCAGCCGTTACATGTATTGGTTAAATTCCACCACCAGCACACCTGATTCAACTTAACAAGCCCTTTATTAGTTGAATCAGGTGTGCTGGTGGTGGAATTTAACAAATACATGGAACGGCTGGGGTGTCTCGAGGAGAGGTTTGGGAACCACTGCTCTAACACACACACATACATGCTCTCTCTCTAACACACACACACACACACACAGACATGCTCTCTCTCTCTAACACCAAACACACATGCCTCTCTCTCTCTCTCTCTCTCTCTCTCTCTCTCTCCTCTCTCTCTCTCTTTCTAACACACACAGACATGCTCTATATCTCTCTCTAACACACACAATGACATGCTCTCTCTCTCTCTCTCTCTCTCTCTCTCTCTCTCCTCTCTCTCTCCCTCTCTCTCTCTCTTTCTCTCTCTTTCTAACACACACACACATATGTGACCGAGTCCAGGGTTTGTGCCTACAAGTCTCCATTTTCATTTTCCAGATTTTTCCAGATTGTGAAAGTACAGAATGTAAGCTTTCAAATGATGTGTCATACTTTGAAATCTGAGAATGTTTTGAATATCATATATTCATTTAAATCTTGTAAAACAGTCTGTTGTCTAGAATACTCAAGGGGAGAAATGCTTCTCAAAGATGTTCACACTTCAGCTAGTTTGGGGGGGGGGGGGGCGTGGACAACTACCCTCACCTGAATGCGTCCATCGTTAACGTTAATGACTCTCTCTGTGTGAATGTCTTTACCTGGCTCAGTGAATCTGAATCCCAATGCGCAGCCTCTATTCAGATGCAAAAATTAACCCAGCCCACACCTCTCCTCTGTGGAGAGCACAAACTGTGTTTCAAAACAGCCTTTGTTTAAACACAGAATTCTTACAATTAGAGTTATTATATCTGTTCGCTGTTGTATTAAATATGTTCTTCAAACTCTCGAACTGTAGTTATATATAAAAAAAAATAAAAATTGTAGGCATCATCACCAGACTGGGTCACATATACATGCTCTCTCTCTAACACACACACACAAACAGACATGCTCTCTCTCTATCTCTCTCTTTCTAACACACACAGACATGCTCTATCTATCTCTCTCTCTCTCTCTCTGGCCTGCTCTGGTGGAGGGTCAGGGGCATTGCCGGGTCTGTGCAGCGATAACACTGTATATTGACTGTAGAACGGGAGCTCTCTCTCGCTCTCTCGCTCTCTCTCTTGCTATATGTTGACTGTATCATGCGCAGCCTCGGGCAGCGCTATTATTTAAGAATATGTTGACTGTATGAAAAAAATATATATATATATATTTTTTTTTTTTTTTTTTACCTTTTAGGGGGGGGGGGGGGCTCGCATTTAAATCTCGCACAGGGCCTCGCATTTCTCCCAATGCGGCCCTGGCTACAGTATGTTGCCCAGAGGAGGAACACAGCGCCACAGGGGCATCAGCTGCCTCAGTTAACTTCAATTACAAGTTGTCAACAGGAGTTCAATCAACTAAATAGGAGAAAGTGAATATAAAATAAGTTTAAGTTCAGGTTTACATCACTCGTGATTATTATTTGATTCAACAAAAAAAAGCAAATGCAAAAAGGCTACTTGAAAACACAAGTTGAGACAGCGTATGATTTTCTCTGTTTACAGTGCACATTGACAAGCACAAGGGTCTACACACAGGGGCCACTTATTGAGCTGCTATGTAGATGTTTCTAACAACCTACCTTTATTCATAGGTAGGTTTGTTAGGTTTTGCGTTTCTGTAAAGTGTGCATTTTCTATTATTACTATTATTAGGCTATTTCCATTTGGTCTTAGAGTCTGTGAAGCTTTTTGATGTTTAATGTAATGAATGGTGCTCTAAAACTAAATGTGTATGCTTATATATTGACTTGCTTACTTACTGTCTTACAGAGTACAGCCACCATGTCATAATGGGGGCATTTACATGTAGAGTATACTCACCTAATTACCAGTAAAACTGAATGGTGCATGAAATAATAACTCCCTCAGTAGTGCACCCACCTCCTCAACAAAGAAAACAAACAAACACCACATCTGCTTATCCCCCTCTTCTCTCTCTCTCTCTCTCTCTCTCTCTCTCTCTCTCTCTCTCTCTCTCTCTCTCTCTCTCTCTCTCTCTCTCTCTCTCTCTCTCTCTCTCTCTCTCTCTCCCCCCCCCTCTCTCTCTCCCCTCTGAAAACACATCTGGGTTGTATACTATACTATCCACTGGGGTGTTAAACTACTCTCAAAATCAACACTACTCAAATCTATACAGCAACAAATGCACTGACCATGAACTCTTATTCCTGAGGAGTGTGTCTGATGTATACCCCAGGGTTTTAAACAATACCCTCTTCAAATCTGTACAGCAACCATCTGCGGAATGACTAACGGAGCAGATAGAAAAGGAATTAATGTGAATCAACTGAATTGACTGGACTGGACTGCATATGGATCGTAATCGACCAGAAACCTTCCGATTTTCCAGACAACCGCTCTATCTCCTGAGCCACTGTCGCCCCATGAATAAATGCACTTCATGAAATTCAAATTGATGTAAATTCACAAAGAAGTATATGCTTACATATTCAATACCACGTGGCTTGCCTGTAGAGAGCATATTTGAAATAACTTGTGCTGTAGTGAGTACATAAAATCTGATATACAGTAGACCACAACCATTACCACCATTAGGACTGGCGCAGGCAGAATTCTGGAAATCCTTAGCACGGAAATGAAGAACAGAAGTTTGACCTGGAGTGGTTATTAAATGTTCCTATATTTTGTTGCTCTCGCCTACAAGAAATCCTTTCACTTGGAAACTATTTGTCATCAATATGTAAACAGCCGACACAGACTCTTACCGGTGTTTTACTATGTATATATTCACTCACTACTAGCCCTTCAGGCTACCAGTTGACAGGCTTGTTGTTGCTACAGTACACAATCACTTGGTTTTCATGCACCAGGAAGTTGCAAGAAAAGATCTGGCAGTCACTCGACAGAGACACATGTTTTGTGTTAAAATCATGTTATGCCACAATTGGGGGTTTTACTATGGAGGAGCTTATCTACTGTGTACATTCTACACAGATACTATTATATTATTATTTAAAGCTCTAATCTGTGATTTCTTTTTTAATACCAAATCAATTTGGGGTATATTTACTTCCTGCTTCTGCTATGCAAGTTGCTTTTCACTGTCGCTCCGTGTTTTTCTACCTATCGATCTATTATAGCCCTTTCAACTCTAAATAGGTACGTTAACTCCCAGTTCCTATGGTACTTTTCCAGAACTGTGAATTTATTTATTTAGATTTATGACCGCAGTACTTCGCCGAAAGGACGAGTAGCGAGATCTCTCCGTGGGAGGACCAGCAAGATGAAGAAGTCTCCGTCTTATCAGCTATACACAAAGGACTATGTCGGGCACTGCTGAAGGCGAGGATATTTATGAAAGGCGAGAATACTTCATAATGACCCCGGCTGAAAGAAAACAAGACCCACCATCACCAGCTAAGTACCTAGCTTAGCTTCAGTTTAGCCTAACCTGAAAAGACAATAAATAAGGGAAGATGCCGGGACTCGGCTCTCCCACAGAATGTACTAGCTGCCTGAGGATGAGTACGAGGATTGTAGAGCTGGAGGCTTGAGTTTCTATCCTGCACCAAATCCAACAGGATGAGCGACTCATTGACTCTATTTTTGAAGCTACTACAAATATAGCCAACGATACCATGATTGAGACCTGGCCTAGGCTAGCTTCAGAACAGCACCACCCAAAAGACGGTCCCTGGCACAAGCAAGGAGCTAGACCAAAGCAGTGGACCACCGTCAAGGATAAAAGGAGAAATAAACGAACCAGGAACACGACTATTACCTCACCCCCGGTACTGCCAGGAAATAGTTTCAACCTACTCTCGGAAACACGCATATCAACACCCAAAGCAAAGAGACTTAGAAGCGTGGCTAACGACGCTAGCGAAGCAAACAGTGAGCGGAACGGAGTTCACGCTAACGACGCTAATAGCAGGAATACCGGAGCTCACGCTAACACTAGCGAAGCAAACAGCGGGCATGCCGGAGCTCACGCTAATGCTAGCGAAGCTAACAGCCGGCACATCGGAGCACACGCTAACGACGAGACGACGAGGAAAACAGAGCCACGAGCGATGTGGCTAGCAAACACGACCCAGACTGAGCAAACGGCTAACAGCGAAGAGACTACCATGCGCCGAGGAGAACGTCGCGGTAGCCGACACCGAAGGTACGAGACCAGCGTTAACATGCCGGCTATTGAGAAGGCTAGTGGTACAGCTAGCGAGGCTTCACCAAGGCCACAGGACTGTGGTAAGAACCGGCAGACTAGGCCTAATCCAAAAACAAACGGCCCCAAAACTGTTGGAAAGAAAAATGCTAACCCCACACAGAAAACAGACTGCATACTGATTGGAGATTCCACAACAAAGTATGTGGAGATGGCAAACACAGAAAATATATGTCTAGACAACACATCTGTGAAAGAGCTGGCCGAAATACTTCCAACACTCATCAGACCGGCCATAACAAAAATTGTCATTCACTCTGGATCGCTTGACATCCTGCGAAAGAAGACGGGCACAGAGACTTTGAAAGAGGATTTCACACGTTTAATGAACACACTAGACAAATCAGTCTGTGTACATAGACACTGATGTGTCCATCAGTGGACCAATTGCATGCTTTCGCAGAGGACAAGAAGCCTTTAGTCGACTCCTAAATTTTAATTCATGGTTAGGGTCTGCTTGTCTTATACACGGCCTGAAATTCATTGAGAATTTCAATGTTTTCTGGAATAACCCAGAACACTTTCAAAGAAATGGCTTCTTCCCAAATCGCTTAGGTTCGAGGCTTCTAGCAGCAAACATGCATCATGCCTTAATGGCCTTCAAGGATATCAAACTCATACCAGCACGAGAGATAATCACGAAGGACACAATCTCGCCACGAGGTGCAGCAGCAGCACAATGATAATAATAATAATGACTTGTATTTATATAGTGCTCTTCACTGACCCAGAGCGCTTCACAGAGTCCATTATTCGTTCATATACACAGTCATACCGGTGGTGGTAAGCTACAATTGCAGCCAGAGCTGCCCTGAGGCAGACTCACGGAAGCGTGGCGAATAATCAACGCCTACGGCCCCTCCGACCACCACCAACATTCATTCACATGCATACACATTCATACGAGGCAAGTAGGTTAAGTGTCTTGCCCAAGGACACAACGGCAGTGGGATGGACATGGGCTTCAGCGGGATTCGAACCACCAACCCTTGGATCATTGGACAACCCGCTCTACCCCTGAGCCACGCCGCCCCACACAAGGCGTCCCCCCCCCCCCCCCATATCACACAAGGCCATCTCGTCTGATCAAATGTCCCCGAAAGAGTACAGTACAGTTTAGTACAACTGCCATGCCATCTCTCAAAACATACCGGTAATCATAACCAGCCAATGGCATGGTGAAAAAATATACGCCATCAATGCGTTTACCTGCTATTAACCTCAGGGCCATCAAGGTCAAGCCAAATCAGACCTCCTCTAAAGAAGTCCAACAAATAAAATTAGCCCTCCTAAATGTCACTGAATAATAATTTTTTTTGGTAAATGATCTGATTAAAGAAAATAACTTAGATTGCATCTGCCTAGTAGAGACATGGCTAAATAATGACACAGCTATATCAATAATGATAGAAGCTTGTCCACCAGACTATAATTTTCTCAAATACCCAGAAAAAATAGAAGGGGGGGGAGGAGTTGCAGCAATTTTCTCCTCAAAACTCTTGTTTAGAATCACAGAACTAGGCGAGTTCATGTCGATGGAATATCTTGCCATTGAGCTCAAAACAGAATCAACGATTATCGTCACAATATACCGCCCGCCTAGACACTCACCAATATTTATACAGGAGCTCTCTGAACTGATCTCACTATGTGTTACCGGATATGATAAGGTGATCCTAAATGGAGACTTGAACATCCATTTTAATAAGAAAACAGACTCCAAAACTATAGAACTAAAAAATCTACTGGATAGCTTTGACCTAACACAGCATGTAACAAATGCAACTCACAGGCTTGGGAATACATTAGACTTAGTTATAACAACAACTGGGCTAAGCATAACAAATATCTCAATAACTGAATTACCTCTCTCCGACCATCACTGTATATTTTTTGATACTCAAATAACCCTTACTAAAACAAAAAAATAAATCATAGTTCAAAAGAGGCTCCTAAATGACAAGGCTGAATCAAAGTTCATTGATCTTATCAGACTACATGAACCACACAATCATGACAGCTCTCTAAATGAAATGGTAGAAAATCTCAATGATGCACTGTCATCTATATTAAATTCTGTCGCCCCACTAAAAACGAAAAAAAAGAAAACCAGAGCCTCGCCCTGGTTGAACTATAATACGGTCAACAAAGAAAAAAGGAAATGTCGTGCAGCGGAGCGAAAATGGAGAAAAACTAAAACCACCATATGCTGTGATATATACAAAGATGCTTTAACTGCTTAATAAAACCATCCGCTTAGCAAGGAAAGACTACTTCTCTAAAATCATTACAGAAAATGCTGGAAACTCCAGAATCCTTTTTTCCACTATTAATGTACTACTCAACACTGCCCCTACACCTCCTCAGTCATCAACGGTTAAGTGTGAAGAACTTGCACTATTCTTTAACAACAAAATAACCTTGATCAGGGCCAGCATTACTCATGATGGAAATAAAGCTGAGTGCAGCAAACCGCGCAATGTAACCATGAGAAGATTCACATGCATCACATTAGATGTACTCTGCAAAACTGTCTCAGAATGTAACTCCTCCACCTCAGACATTGGCCCTATACCTACAGCTTTCTTCAAACGGGTGTTTAATAGTGTTTCAAGCCCTGTGCTAGATATCATAAACACTTCCCTTAGAACTGGTATTTTCCCAGATGCCTTTAAAACAGCAGTTGTAAAGCCATTACTAAAAAAACCTAACTTGGATAGTAATGAAATGGCAAATTATCGTCCAATATCCAACCTACCATTCATTAGTAAAGTACTTGAAAAGATAGTTTCAGTTCAAATAAATTCCTTTGTTGAAGAAAACAACATCTTAGAAGAATTTCAGTCAGGATTCAGAAAATATCATAGCACTGAAACTGCCCTCACCAAAATAATCAGTGACCTCAGTCTAAACTCTGACGAGAATAAGATCTCCATCCTTATCCTATACTAGATCTCAGTGCAGCATTTGATACAATCGATCACGATATTCTAATCGATCGTCTTGAAAACCATGTCGGTTTCTCAGAACATGTGCTAGGCTGGGGAGGAAATTCTATGTTAAACTAGGAGATCACATGTCTGATATATACGACAACAACTATGGAGTTGCACAAGGGAGTTGCTTAGGTCCTTTACTCTTCTCCCTTTACATGTTACCGCTAGGTGATATCATCAGAGAACATAATGTAGATTTCCATAGCTATGCGGATGATACACAACTGTACATATCTGCTGAACAAAATTATACAGCGATTAGCTCCATTACAGACTGCTTACTGGCAATAAATAAATGGATGAGTAAGAACTTCCTGAAACTAAACGAGAACAAAACTGAAATTATAATTATCGGCCCCAAAATTAAAAAAGAAATTAATAAAGAACCTGGGAGGACTAACCCCTTGGATCAAATCTGAGGTCACTAGTCTCAGGGTTATCATAGCTTCAGAACTGAACTTCAATTATCATATTAGCAAAGTGACGAAAACATCATTCTTCCATCTCAGAAATATAGCAAAAGTACGACCATTTATTAATCGAACGATGCTGAGAAGCTAATTCATGCATTCATATCTAGCCGGTTAGACTACTGTAATGCACTTTTCACAGGTCTCCCTAAGAAAACCACAGAGAGGCTTCAGCTAATCCAAAACTCTGCAGTCCGACTGCTAACTAGAACCAAAAGGAGAGAGCACATTAGTCCAGTCTTAGCTGCTTTACACTGGCTTCCTGTAACATTTAGAATTGACTTTAAGGTCCTTCTCCTTACATACAAAGCTCTAAATGGACAGGGACCTAGCTACATCGCCAACACTCTAATAAATTATACACCAGCAAGAACACTGCGATCATCAGCTGCTGGACTACTAGAGGCTCCCAGAAACAGTCAAAAGAGGATTGGTAATGCAGCCTTTATCAACTATGCCCCAAAACTGTGGAACAAACTACCCCAAAACATCAGAGAAGCCAACTCGCTAGACATCTATCTCTTTGCTCAGGCATTTCACTGTGGGGTAATGCAGGCAAATATCTGAAGATAGATATCTGCTACCACCTAGTGGCAAGGGGAAATATTATTATAGAAACATCAGGGATATTCTGACACAAATTGTACTTACCTGCACTATTCTTACCCTGCCTAATTTTATACACTGCCTATCAAATTCATGTGTCGGTTATCACACTTTTTACTTCTTACTGATGACTATTTTTATTTGTATTTCATTTGTATTACTGAATCAAACTGTAAACAGAGAGCCTATTGGGATGCTAGATCCTAATGTGAACACTGTGCTGTTGTATGTTAAATACCCTGTTGTATGTCCGTTCTATTGTATAATTCTTGAGTTTTTTTTTCTTTTTTTTTACTGAATCAAACTGTAAACAGAGAGCCTATTGGGATGCTAGATCCTAATGTGAAACACTGTGATTTACCATACCTTGCTATATTATTACCCTATACCTACTTTCATACACTTCCAATGAAATTCATATGTCGGTTCTTGTTACGATTCTGGTTCTTGACTACGGTCGGGAACCTCCCACCTTCTCTGTCATCTGTCACTTGTTACTGTCACTTGTTTTCCCTGTCATTTAGTGCTGTCAATTAGGGGTTGGCTCTGATTGGCTGTCACGGGGGTGTGTGTGGAATGTTGGTATTTGGTGGCTATATAACATTCCTTTCCTCTGCTTGTCATTTGTCAGGTCTTCACTTTAGGCGTTCGGAGATAACGCGGGCGGTTCCTGTTCTGGACCACCACTAAGCTCCATTATCTAATTCTCTCGTTCTCTTGCCTTGGCATAGTATCCTAGTATTACTCTTTGTGTTCTTTACTATTAAAGTCGAACCTGTTCAAGAATATACCTTCTCCGTCTCTGTGATTGCCTACAACAATTGGAACTCACCTACCTCCATCCTGACAGGTTCTATGACGTTGGAGTGATGCTCTGTTGTGAGGAGAAGATGACTTTTGACCTAAATCTAGCAAAGTTGTTTACCATTCCAGTTAGGTACATTGTGAACCTCACTGCCTAGCCAAGGTTGATTCTCCTAACTGGGCCATTTTCATCTGATTGAACAATCTTATCACACTTTTTACTGTAACCTTGCTATTTAAATGTTTTATTTTTATGCTCGCTTATGCCTGTATTTTTTACTGTTGTTGTATGTCCGTTCTATTTTATAAATTTTAGACTATTTTTAAACTTAATCATTTTAAACTATTTTATTAATTGTATTACTGAATAGAGAGCCTATTAGGATGCTAGATGTGGGGCGGCGTGGCTCAGGGGTAGAGCAGGTCGTCCAATGATCGAAGGGTTGGTGGTTCGAATCCCGCTCAAGCCCATGTCAATCCCACTGCCGTTGTGTCCTTGGGCAAGACACTTAACCTACTTGCCTCGTATGAATATGTATGCATGTGAATGAATGTTGGTGGTGGTCGGAGGGGCCGTAGGCGATGATTATTCGCCACGCTTCCGTGAGTCTGCCTCAGGGCAGCTCTGGCTGCAATTGTAGCTTACCACCACCGGTATGACTGTGTATGAACGAATAATGGACTCTGTAAGCGCTCTGGGGTGTCACGAAGAGCGCTATATAAATCCAATCCATTATTATTATTATTATTATTAATGTGAAACACTGTGATTTACCATACCTTGCTATGCTCGCTCATGCCTGTATTTTTTTTACTGTTGTGAAGCACTTTGAACTGCAACCTCTGTATGAAAAGTGCTATACAAATAAAGTTATTATTATTATATTCACGTACATTCTTGAAGAGTTTGATCTGTAGATAGAATTACACAATTTGGAACTTTCTTCACCCAGTAAATATCTCTTTCACTCTAGTGTTTATACACATTACCAGTGTAATGCTTGGCTACCTGTAATGCAAGGGTACTTTAAAGCAGGGGTTCCCAAACTTTTCAGGCCGGGACCCAGAAAATAAGGCGTCAGAGAGCCGCGGCCCAATGCACATCGTCAGGCTTTTTTTTTTTTTTTTTTTGCCAAGCGACCGATTTTTGAAGCCAAATATCACTTCAATCCTATTAAGTTAGTTCAAGTTAGTTATTCATTTATATGTGCTATTTATGAGAGGGCTAACTTGTTGCAAAATAATAATGATAATAATAATAATAATAATAATAATAATAATAATAATAATAATAATAATAATAATAATAATAATAATAATAATAATAATAATAATAATAATAATAATAATAATAATAATAATAATAATAATAATAATATAATAATGATAATAATAATAATAATAATAATAATAATAATAATAATAATAATAATAATAATAATAATAATAATAATAATAATAATAATAATAATAATAATAATAATAATAATAATAATAATAATAATAATAATAATAATAATAATAATAATAATAATAATAATAATAATAATAATAATAATAATAATTTTTGTGCATAATCTGTTATTTAGTTTGAAATGTTTGTTGAAATAAGTAGATTTTTCATTTTTGTTTATTTATTAAGTTAATATAAAACCATATAGTCACATTTTAGAATACAATAGAATAGAATTTTAGAATACAACTAGAAACACTGTCCTGGCCTGCTTCTAAGTTCAGTGGCCTGACAAAAAAAAGAAAAAAAAAATGTATCCATTCAGCCACCGACAATCCATCTATTCATCCATCCATCCATCCAGTTATCCATCCATCCATTCAGCCACCCATCTCCACTGTGTACTTACAGGTGTCATGCTTGAGACACTGTGTACTTACAGGTGTCCTGTTTGAGGCAGGGCCGCCTGGGAGAAATGCGAGGCCCTGTGCGAGATTTAACGCGAGGCCCCCCCCCCCCCCCCCCCCCAAAGGTAAAAAAAAAAAAAAAAAAAAAAAAATTATATATATATATATATATATATTTTTTTTTTTTTTTTTTTTTATACAGTCAACATATTCTTAAATAATAGCGCTGCCCGAGGCGGGGCATGATACAGTCAACATATAGCAAAAGAGAGAGCGAGAGAGAGCTCCCGTTCTACAGTCAATATACAGTGTACAGAGAGAGAGAGAGAGAGAGAGAGAGAGACACATTGGAAAGAAATTGAAATGCTATTTGGCCCTAAACAGAGAGTACACAGTGGCAGAATACCTGAGCACTGTGACTGAAGATCCTTGAGCACAGCCTAGCCATCGAGAAAGGCCGCCATAGGCAGACTGTGTGTGTTAGAAAGAGAGAGAGAGAGAGAGAGAACATGTGTGTTTGTCATGTGTGTGTGTGTTAGAGAGAGACTATAGCATGTATGAGAGATTCAAAAGGACAAAGATCAACATTTAAATCCAACAAGAAGAGCGTCTATACCAGAGAAACCAAAGCAGCAAGGAGCCAATGGCCGACATCAGCTAAATAGGCTAGCCAGGTACTGTGACACCAGGCCACGTGACACACAGCTTTGGCCAACGGCCCAACGCTACCCAAGCTACACAAACGACCATTCACACACAGCACATGTCGTATCTCCAAATGTTGTGAAGTAGCATATGTTTTGCCTGGAAAAAAACATCGTTATTAACAAAACATTCGGGAGGGGAAGGAAGGAAGAGTGGGGTAATGTCATGACATTTTACCTGCACGAGGAACGCAGGTCGAAAGGCCTGCAACACAGGTCTCCACGTTGACGAAAGGCCTCTCGCTGTCGGGACAAAGCTATGGCCAGAGCCTTGTCATGGTGCAGGCCCGACTACATCTTCTGTCAAAGATGATGTCGTAGTCAGAGTGCCAGGGCCTGCTATTCTCAAGGCTAACTGATAGCATCAAACGAACGTTCCCAGCTGACGCTAAACAGCTAACTGGCTAACAGTTAGCTCAATCAGGCACCTGGCTGCATGTAGTAGCCGCATAGCTTGCTTCTGCGTTAGCTAACAGCTAACAAGCTATGCGGCTACTGTCTACATACAGCCAGGTGCTCTCACCAGACACACACAGTTAGCTACTAGTAGTACTATATATTAGCTAGTCGACCAGTTTGGCTCCAGAGAAAGAGAAAGATAGATAGGTCAGGACAGGTCCACGGCGGGTATATAATCATAGGTTGACTCACATAACGCAGTATCAATGAATGCGGCGCGGCCGGCGCCAATGGTAAAGTTGGAAGGAGACTTGGCCCACGGTGTAATTCTTCTTCTTCTTCTTCTTCTTCGAGTACTTTCCGGCAGACTGGACACCTTTCGGCATATTGCTGCCTAACAGATTTATCTGCTCACAAGTTCTCTTCTCCTTCTTTTGAAAAGACATCCACTCGCCTCGCTCCTCTGAATAGCGCTGAATTATCTACCTCGTGTGTCTTCTTCTTCTATTTGGTATTACGGCGGTCGGCGGACGGGCCGGAAACACTATCCTAAAATCTGTAGAGCAGCAAATCCGCAGAAACCGGAAAACTGCAGTCTGCAGAGCCAGGAAGTCAGACACATTCTACAAACGTGTCTAATGTGAAATATATAAGCATATAAGCAAAACTAGATTTTAGGTCTGTGATGAAAAAGGGCCTCGCGGGAAGGGGGGCCTCGCAAAAAAATAAAAAAAAAATAAAAAAAAATAATAAAAAAAATAAATAAAAAAATAAATAAAAAATATTTTTTTTTAATTTTTATTTTGCGAGGCCCCCCTTCCCGCGAGGCCCTGTGCGACCGCACTGCTCGCACACCCCCTGAGGCGGCCCTGCTTACAGGTGTCATGTTTGAGACACTGTGTACTTACAGGTGTCATGTTTGAGACACTGTGTACTGACAGGTGTCATGTTTGAGACACTGTGTACTTACAGGTGTCATGTTTGAGACACTGTGTACTTACAGGTGTCATGTTTGAGACACTGTGTACTTACATGCAGGGCTTGACGTTGACACCTGCCCACCTGCCCAGGGCTAGTGAAAATGCTGAGTGGCTAGTGACTTTGGAAAACCACTAGCCACAGTGGCTAGTGAGCCAAAAAGTTAACGTCAAGCCCTGCATAGGTGTGTCAATGATAATGTGCACAGCGTTTGGAGCAATAATATAATTGCTAGGTTCAACACAGCCAAGGCATAGGTGTGTCAATGATAATGTGCACGGCGTTTGGAGCAATAATATAATTGCTAGGTTCAACACAGCCAAGGCATAGGTGTGTCAATGATAATGTGCACGGCGTTTGGAGCAAACAATGTAATTGCTAGGTTCAACACAACTCTTCCACATCTACACCCTCCATCTTCTCCCAGTCAGCCGTTGCCCCAACTGGAGCTCCTTTTGCGGCTGAGTCACTGGTCGCAGGCAGTAGTAAACAATGGAGTCAACAGTCAGAAGCACAGTTGTACAGTTGGCGTGTAGCAGTATGATTACAATGATACTGTCCCCAGCAGGGGTTAGTGAAGAAGAAATTACCTATATTTATTACTTTTTGGGTGGGGGCGCAAGTGCGGGGATTTTTCGCTAGTGAAAATGCTGGTTAACGTCAAGCCCTGCTTACATGTGTCATGTTTGAGACACTGTGTACTTACATGTGTCATGTTTGAGGCTGTTGGTGCTCCGGAAGTACTGTGGGTTCTCTATCACAGGGATCTTGGTCATGCCGATAATGACGGCGTCAGGACCCATCTCAGAGGACGAGGGGGTGTTACTGCCATTGGAGACATGGTGGAGCGGGGAAGCCGAGTCGTCATCGTTACTGATCACCGAGGACGGTCCTGAGAGGAGACAACAATCAGTTAACAAGTTAGTCAGTAAGTTAGTGTGCATTTGTTTCTTTAATAATATGAATCTTCTGTTTATTTAGTCATCTTCATCTTATGTGTGTGTTTCTTTTGGTAATCTTAGTGAGTAGAGGAGAGTAGAGTCAGCATTGTTGCTGATCATTAACCCTTTCAGGAGTACAATCTCAAAAATCTGACCCAGATTAAAATTTTGATAACTGAATATTCTAATAGTGATGTTACCATGGCTACTGGCCATTGAAGGTGATAAAGAATTCTGAAAAAATGTAAAAAAAAAAAAAAAAAAAAGTATTTACATCTGAAAGGGTTAATGATGGTTGTGAAGGAAGGGGATACAACGATACAAAGGTAGGAAGAGAGAGTGGTTAGCTAGTTATAGTGTTTATTAGAATGTTTGAATGGAGACAGTGATGCATTCAATAGTTTGTCCATTTGCAATACAGGATTGAGACAGAGAAAATATCTAAGGAGACTAAAGTGATTTCTCAGAGGTCTGTAAAGAGATGTTTCAGTGGTCTGTGAAGTGATATCTCAGAGGTCTGTGAAGTGATATCTCAGAGGTCTGTAAAGTGATGTCTCAGAGGTCTGTGAAGTGATGTCTCAGAGGCCTGTAAAGTGATGTCTCAGAGGTCTGTGAAGTGATGTCTCAGAGGCCTGTAAAGTGATGTCTCAGAGGTCTGTAAAGTGATGTTTCAGAGGTCTGTAAAGTGATGTTTCAGTGGTCTGTAAAGTGATGTTTCAGAGGTCTGTAAAGTGATGTCTCAGAGGTCTGTGAAGTGATGTTTCAGAGGTCTGTAAAGTGATGTTTCAGAGGTCTGTAAAGTGATGTTTCAGTGGTCTGTAAAGTGATGTTTCAGTGGTCTGTAAAGTGATGTTTCAGAGGTCTGTAAAGTGATGTTTTTTAGTAGTCTGTAAAGTGATGTTTCAGAGGTACTGTATGTAAAGTGATGTTTCAGTGGTCTGTAAAGTGATGTTTTTTAGTAGTCTGTAAAGTGATGTTTCAGAGGTACTGTATGTAAAGTGATGTTTCAGTGGTCTGTAAAGTGATGTTTTTTAGTAGTCTGTAAAGTGATGTTTCAGAGGTACTGTATGTAAAGTGATGTCTCAGAGGTCTGTAAAGTGATGTTTCAGAGGTCTGTAAAGTGATGTATCAGAGGTACTGTATGTAAAGTGATGTCTCAGAGGTCTGTAAAGTGATATCTCAGAGGTCTGTAAAGTGATGTCTCAGAGGTCTGTAAAGTGATGTTTCAGAGGTCTGTAAAGTGATGTTTCAGAGGTCTGTAAAGTGATGTCTCAGAGGTCTGTAAAGTGATGTCTCAGAGGTCTGTAAAGTGATGTCTCAGAGGTACTGTATGTAAAGTGATGATTCAGTGGTATGTGAAGTGATGTGTCAGAGGTCTGTGAAGTGATGTTTCAGAGGTCTGTAAAGTGATGTTTAAGAAGTCTGTAAAGTGATGTCTCAGAGGTCTGTAAAGTGATGTCTCAGAGGTACTGTATGTAAAGTGATGATTCAGTGGTATGTGAAGTGATGTTTCAGAGGTCTATAAAGTGATGTTTCAGAGGTCTATAAAGTGATGTCTCAGAGGTCTGTAAAGTGATGTCTCAGAGGTCTGTAAAGTGATGATTCAGAGGTCTATAAAGTGATGTTTCAGAGGTCTATAAAGTGATGTCTCAGAGGTCTGTAAAGTGATGTCTCAGAGGTCTGTAAAGTGATGTCTCAGAGGTACTGTATGTAAAGTGATGATTCAGTGGTATGTGAAGTGATGTGTCAGAGGTCTGTGAAGTGATGTTTCAGAGGTCTGTGAAGTGATGTTTCAGTGGTCTGTAAAGTGATGTTTCAGAGGTCTGTAAAGTGATGTTTCAGTGGTCTGTAAAGTGATGATTCAGAGGTCTGTAAAGTGATGTCTCAGTGGTCTGTAAAGTGATGATTCAGAGGTCTGTAAAGTGATGTCTCAGAGGTCTGTGAAGTGATGTTTCAGAGGTCTGTAAAGTGATGTTTCAGAGGTCTGTAAAGTGATGTTTCAGAGGTCTGTAAAGTGATGTCTCAGTGGTCTGTAAAGTGATGATTCAGTGGTATGTGAAGTGATGTGTCAGAGGTCTGTGAAGTGATGTTTCAGAGGTCTGTGAAGTGATGTTTCAGTGGTCTGTGAAGTGATGTTTCAGTGGTCTGTAAAGTGATGTTTCAGAGGTCTGTAAAGTGATGTCTCAGTGGTCTATAAAGTGATGATTCAGTGGTATGTGAAGTGATGTGTCAGAGGTCTGTGAAGTGATGTTTCAGAGGTCTGTGAAGTGATGTTTCAGTGGTCTGTAAAGTGATGTTTCAGAGGTCTGTAAAGTGATGTTTCAGAGGTCTGTAAAGTGATGTTTCAGTGGTCTGTAAAGTGATGATTCAGAGGTCTGTAAAGTGATGTCTCAGAAGTACTGTATGTAAAGTGATGTTTCAGAGGTCTGTAGAGTGATGTTTCAGAGGTACTGTATGTAAAGTGATGTTTCAGAGGTCTGTAAAGTGATGTTTCAGTGGTCTGTAAAGTGATGATTCAGTGGTCTGTAAAGTGATGTTTCAGAGGTCTGTAAAGTGATGTTTCAGTGGTCTGTAAAGTGATGTTTCAGTGGTCTGTAAAGTGATGATTCAGATATCTGTACAGTGATGTTTCAGAGGTACTGTATGTAAAGTGATGTTTCAGAGGTCTGTAGAGTGATGTTTCAGAGGTACTGTATGTAAAGTGATGTTTCAGAGGTCTGTAAAGTGATGTTTCAGAGGTCTGTAAAGTGATGTTTCAGATATCTGTACAGTGATGTTTCAGAGGTACTGTATGTAAAGTGATGTTTCAGAGGTCTGTAGAGTGATGTTTCAGAGGTACTGTATGTAAAGTGATGATTCAGAGGTCTGTAGAGTGATGTTTCAGAGGCACTGTATGTAAAGTGATGTTTCAGAGGTCTGTATGTAAAGTGATGTTTCAGTGGTCTGTAAAGTGATGTTTCAGAGGTACTGTATGTAAAGTGATGTTTCAGATATCTGTACAGTGATGTTTCAGAGCTACCGTATGGGTAACACTTTATAATAACACTCAGTTATAAGACCTTTATATGGTATTTGTAGATAATGAACTAATCATGAACTGTTGTTTTCTAAATGCCGGGCCTGCACTTTCTACAAACATATCCAGGCATGTGATTCACAATGCATCAAAATAATTTAGTTTTGATTCAGGATGACATAAGATAGAATAATTCTAATAATTACAAAAGTAATAGCAGGTTCTGGAAATGTAAACAAACACCCCCAAACACCTTTAATTTGTAAATGTACATGTATTTTAGCTTGTTGGTGCTGTGATTCAGGAGGGTTTATGAATGTAAAGATGGAGGTGGAGAGTCTGGGTCAGTAAGACGTTCTCTGTTTATCTGTTTGCCAATAGTTTTTGCCATAAAGAGCGATGGCTGATGCATTATCATTACTGATCATTGACTATGTACCTGGGAGAGAGAGAGAGAGAGAGAGAGAGAGAGAGAGAGAGAGAGAGAGAGAGAGAGAGAGAGAGAGAGAGAGAGAGAGAGAGAGAGAGAGAGAGAGAGAGAGAGAGAGAGAGAGAGAGAGAGAGAGAGAGAGAGAGAGAGAGAGAGAGTTGAAAGATGGTGGGGGTTAGCGAGAGGGCACAGAGCGAGATGAAGAGAGGGAGTGAAAGAAAATGAGAGCGAGAGGGAGGGTTCAGATTATGTCTTTGATGGGGCTATTTTGAAGGTTAGACTTTAAAAGAAATAAAACAAATATAAAAACAAACAGAAGAACAAGTATTTGAAAACTGACAGCTCAAAATTTGAAAAGTTGATGTGGCGACAATCATATACTTTACCTGGAAACACAAACATCAGTGATACTAAATGCAGGCACTGTCAATTATAATGGTTTCATAGGCAGCATCAATACATTTATATGAAACAATAATGAGGCTATACAACATCTGTCATAGAATGTAGAATTAAACCCTGATTAAACCAAGAGGAATTTGTGAGTTATTAAACAAAATACAATAGAGCATACAAAAAAATCTGCTGCAACTATCCCTGCTCTACGGAAGCGTATTGCTGCCACACCAGAAACAAAAAAAATATCCATATCACGTTATAACATAAAGGTTTCACGTTATAACATAAAGGTTTCACGTTATACCATAAAGGTTTCACGTTTATGTTATAACGTGAAACCTTTATGTTATAACGTGAAACCTTTATGTTATAACGTGAAACATTTTATGTCAAAACAAGAAGTTATCACGTTATAACGTGAAACCTTTATGTTATAACGTGATAAGAAGTTATCACGTTTTAACGTGAAACGTTTTATGTTAAAACAAGAAGTTATCACGTTATAACGTGAAACCTTTATGTTATAACAAGAAGTTATCACGTTATAAGGTGAAACATTTTATGTTAAAACAAGAAGTTATCACGTTATAATGTGAAACCTTTATGTTATTATAACATGATACGGATTTTTTTTTTCTGGTGTGGTAGCAATACGCTTCCGTACCAGACAAAAGGTGTTGCTACGAAAAACATATAGGGCTGAAGTTGAGATCACATTAAACAAACTGATTGTTTTATCAACAAGTGGTGATTATTATTGGTGATTTTTCAACTTAATAATGACCAAACCCAACTATTGCATATGCTTTGCAAAACGTATACAGTATATACGCAATTTCTGCATACTCGATGTGAGACCTATGGGTATATGCACACATAATAAGTGCATACTAATATTTGGTGATATGTGTTCAGTTTTTGGTGTCAGACCTGAATAGTTTTTGGATAGGGACAGGACGTTGTCATCGCACAAATATTTGCTGGTTCAATATTTACTGGTTATTATAATTACTTTTTTTCTCCCATTTTTCTATTTTTCTCCCATCCCAATTTTGTATCGTCCAATTCTACCCTCCCCTGTCTCAAACGCTGTTAGGTCATGCCTCCCACAAGCCGGCTGCAATGTGGACGAAGCCTTACATCACGTGTCCCCTCCGGTACTTGAGGAAGCAGCCGTCGCATCTTTTCACCTGCACAGCGTGATCTCTCAGCAGCAGGGGTCTGCGTGGGAGGGACACGCCGCCCCTGTCACTTCCTGATTCTGCTGCGCAGGCGCACCAACCGACCTGTAGGAGTCGCTGTCCACAACATCCGATCCCCACCCATCAGCTTTCCCACCCCTAACACTGCCAATTGTGTTAGTATGAACGACCAGCCAAGCTGATAGCAATGCGGAGAGCTGGGCTCAAACCCAGCGTCTCCTGCATTGGTGGCGAGCGCCTTGCCCACTACACCACCTAGTCGCCCCTACTGGTTATTATTTTGACTACAGTTAATTATATTTTTGCCAGTGCTTCATAACAAGGTAACGCATCATTGTACAGTTATTGCTTTCATTGTTCATTATTATTTTATTATTATTATTATTATTATTATTTATTATTATTATTATTATTATTATTATTATTATTATTATTATTATTATTATATTATTATTATTTATTATTATTATTATATTATTATTATTATTATTATTATTATTATTATTATTATTATTATCATTATTAGTCGTAGTAGTAGTAGTAGTAGTAGTAGTAGTAGTAGTAGTAGTAGTAGTAGTAGTAGTAGTAGTAGTAGTAGTAGTCAGGGCCGCCTCAGGGGTGTGCGAGCAGTGCGGTCGCACAGGGCCTCGCGGGAAGGGGGGCCTCGCACAATTTTTTATTTTTTTTATTATTTATTTTATTTAATTTTTTTTGCGAGGCCCCCCTTCCCGCGAGGCCCTTTTTCATCACAGACCTAAAATCTAGTTTTGCTTATATGCTTATATATTTCACATTAGACACGTTTGTAGAATGTGTGTGACTTGTTCCTGGCTCTGCAGCAGACATACTCACTATTGGAGCTCTGGGGCTCTGCAGCAGACATACTATTGGTTTCAACGAAGGGAGGGGTTACATCATGTGTACGCCGGGTGCGTCAGCTGCGTTTGACTATTTCACGCGTGCAGCTTTGGAGGTTATGCTTAGTTATGCCAGCCAAGAGGAAGAGGACGGTCATTCGGCAGATGGACTGAAGATGAAAGTTGTTGCAAGTTGTTGCATGTTAGACAGTTCAGTCAGGCTAGCCATGTCGGCTTATCTAAAGGCAGGGACAGCTAGTTAGCTTTAGCTACGTTATAATATCGAGTGCTAACGTGTGGTTCAGTCGGGATAGCCATGATGATGTCAGCTAGTAGCTAGCTTAGCTAAAGGCTAACTAGCGTTAGCTAACCTAGAGAGAGCGTGCAGCATTGTTATGCCTGCAGCATTGTTATGCCAAGATGAAGAGACGGTCATTCGGCAGATGAACTTCGTCAACTCCACGCGGTTGTCTCCATCCTCTTGGACGTTTGGTGAGTTTTTAATGCACTCTATTCTATTCCCGCCGTGGATATATCTCTCTCTCTCTCTCTCTCGGGAGCCAAACGGGCCAGCTAGCTGTTGTAGCTAATGTTATATTGAGCCAAAGCGGGCCGGCTAGCTAACGTTATATTGAGCCAAACGGGCCGGCTAGCTGTTGTAGTAGCTAACGGTGTGTGGCCTGGTGTCAGTACCTGGCTACTCTATTTGCAGTTAGCCTATTTAGCTGATGTCGGCCATTGGCTCCTTGCTACTTTGTTTTCTCTGGTATAGAACCTCTTCTCTTTGGATTTAAGTGTTGATCTTTGTCCTTTTGGATCTATGTATATTCATGTTGCCTTTGTGAAGTTATCTTTTCCTTCTGTTTTGTTTCTCCATTAAAAGTTGAATATCCTTTAGGGGCTCATCTTTGCTTATCTCTCTCATACATGCTCTCTCTCTAACACACACACACAGACAATGCTCTCTCTCTCTAACACACAAAATGACATGCTCTCTCTCTCTATATTTCTCTCTCTTTCTAACACACATATGCTCTCTCTCTAACACACACACACAAACAGACATGCTCTCTCTCTCTATCTCTCTCTTTCTAACACACACAGACATGCTCTATCTATTTCTCTCTTCAATTCAAATGGGCTTTATTTCACATTCTTGTATTTCTCCCAGTAGGTATGGGAGTTTTGAGTTATTGTCGATGTTTTCAAAGTCTCTTTGGTGTTTGCAATTTGTGGGAAGTATGTCTTGGTATAGTGGGCAGGTTGTTAAGAAGTGGAGCTCGGTTTCCACCTCATCTTGTGTGCAGTGGGTCTGTCTTCGCTTGGGAGCC
>NC_140165.1:132607109-132617109 GCF_963971535.1 Notolepis coatsorum | reverse complement strand
TTTTTGCAAAAACATAGCATGTAAATCTCAACTGATTGTCTACTGACAATTGTAAATCATATCCACTTTAATGTGTCTTAATGGTTAAAGGTATAATCTGTAATGCTGTTGTGGTAAATATTGAGTTGAATTTCATAAATAATAGGTGTGAATAATTAGGAAACCATAACATTATGCCTTGTATACTGTTTAGCAGAAGTGGTTGCAGGGCTAAATGAGGAACGAGACGCAGGGACAGTTGAATAGACAAAGGTCACACCTAATGTGACCAGATTAGTACTGTATGGTAATGGCCCAAAGGGTCAAAGAGTATTCACACCCCCCCACCAGAGGACATCATGCCAGCCCCCACCCGTGAGACAACAAGACCCAACAAGAACACACAGCAACCACACGGACGGGGGCCACCAGCAGAACCCCTCTGTACTCAGCAAAAGACCACACCGACGGGGGCCACCGACAGGCCCCCTCCATCTCTGTCCCATCACGTCGCCACAACCCAGGGGGGGGGGCTGCCAGCCCCCACAGGAGATCGCCCACAGGAGACGCATGATTGGATCAATTGTATTAGTAAAATGTACCATTATTGGCTAGAAATTATAGTATATAAGGGGATACAAAATGGGAGTTCGGGAGCCCCAGACCAAACCGGACCCAGGGGTCTGTGGGCTCCACCGCTCCACCACCAGAGAGACTGACTGATGCATTTTATGTGAGTAAATACATGGGAAAACACCATTTGTTGTTTAAGTTTAGCGTAAATCCTTAATATCTGAAACCAGATTTACTCATGTATAATGTGTGCAGCATGGTCAATGTATGTTCAAATTATGTTACCAAGTGACTGTTTATGTACATTATTGAGGTTTGAGAATGCAAACCTGTTGTGATTTCTGTACACAGACAGCCCTGTTAATGTTTTCTGATAATCTTTTGTCCTATTCACCTTGGCCTCTGGCTCTGATCAAATAAATGTTGAATTGGACTATAGTTCATGGTTTGTCTGGCTACACGTTTAATTCTTCAATCTGCTTTAAGTCAGATGAAGAGATCAACAATTCTACCATATGACCCCTTTCTCCTCCTTCCAGTTAATCAATCTCATTGTACTGTACTACAATAACCTCAGATTATTGTAGGGTTCTGTGGGTTTTTACTACACTGTCAAACTGTCTCTTGGCACTGTTTTTTGTTTTGGCCTGATGTGTGGGTTGGATTTAAGGGTGGATAGGTGAGGGATTGCTATTGTTGGCCAAACCTCATGCAATGCCAAGAAAGGTCTTGAGAAAAGCACAGTATAATTAAGTTACTACACAGTGTGGTAGTTTCCCAAGTAAAATGTATATACATGTACAAGGAGCAGGCGTCCGCCAGACAGTATTGGTAAGCACTACAACATACATTCCTAGCTCACAAACGTCGCCGCTCTTCTCCTGCAGAGGGGGAGGGTAGGTGATATAAATTTGGGTTAGCATATAGGATACACAACAGACTTCTGTCTCACTTCCCCAGGCCGAAACTCAGATACAATAGACTAATAGAAATGGCTTGTTGACTAAATACACTTACACAATAGAATGGCCCGCATACACCCCCCCTGATATTTACAGAAGACTTTTGGGCTGGTGGAAGACAATGGGGGTTGACACCAGACCCTTCTTTATTACTTCCCCCAACAGAAACTGCCAAACTGCAGCTGTTAAAAGTACAGTTGGGTAAGACAGTACCTCCAGCAAAACCATACCTTAAAAGGCTTTCCGGGACATGTCTATTCAAAAAGACAGTCACCTAGTTTCAGCCAATCAAACGTGTCGGTAGGCTAAAAACGGTCACGAACACGGGTTCTCCAATTGAAAGCTCTCTCGCGCATAGAAAGGTCCGCCCGTCATGACGTAAAAGGCTGGCGTAGTCTAGGGGGAGGAGTTTAGTCTTTAAAGGAAGCGGTTCAGATCGAGAGAGAGAGAGAATCCCAACAACAACACGCAGGCAACACCCACTCTACATTCTTCCCCTACTGGACAAAGGACCGGCGACGCATTGAGACGAATACCATCGACCATCGAAGAAGGAGCCGAGAAGAGATAGATGCTTTTTAGTTTAAAGTGAACTTTAGTCTGATTTCTGATGACCTTCGGCATAGCGATTGCATCCGTCAGGACTCATTGCATTGTTCTTTCAAATCTTTGATTTGTAATTGTCTTTGGATCCCATTAAAAACGGATTCTTACAATAATCTTCTCGATGACTCTTTTCTTCAAAACGCCGTGTTTTTGTTGCCGCCGTGTAAACCATTTCCTGTTTTTTTAAAGTACAACAGGGCTTTTAAGGTTTACACACAACGCAGAGCAGTATTCGGAGATTAGGTTCTGAGTATTCAGAACAAGAATAGCCCCGTTGGTGACTTCAACAGCTATAATATACTTATAACATATTATATAGCTATAGCTATTAACTCATTATAGTATGCATTTCTCCAGACCTCTCTTGGCAGAACCTGAGGTGTGAGCAGCAATAGCAACCCCTTACCTATCCACCCTCAAATCCAACCCACACATCAGACCAAAACAACATGTAATATGGCAGACCTCATTATGGTCCTTATGGAAAATGTGTTCTTCACTGGGTGTGTTTCTTGGCTATAAAACAGTCAGAAGATACACTCATTTGAAGATTTTGTTAAATGACTTGAGAATTAAAAAGTTCAGTTTCGAAATTCAGTCTTTGAGACAAAAGTATAATAATATTATTAGGCTATAATATTATATTATTAGATTATTATATATATTATATTGGACAGACTGCATCTAAAGCACTCCAGCATTATGGAATGTATTTGTTATGAAGATTGAACATTGATTAAGAACGCACAGAACATTTGTACAGTGTAATTTACCAAAATATGAGAGAGAGATAATATACTTTAAATAATATTATAAAAAAATATAATTACAGCGGCTAGGTGGTGCAGTGGGAAAGGCGCTCACCACCAATGCAGGAGACGCTGGGTTCGAGCCCAGCTCTCCGCATTGCTATCAGCTTGGCTGGTCGTTCATACTAATACAATTGGCAGTATTAGGGGGTGGGAAGCTGATGGGTGGGGATCGGACGTTGTGGACAGCGCAGCAGAATCAGGAAGCGACGGGGGCGGCGTGCCCTCCAAACGCAGACTCCCGACGCTGAGAGATCGTGCTGTGCAGGTGAAAAGATGCGACTGCTGCTTCCTCGAGTACCGGAGGGGACACGTGATGTAAGGCTTAGTCCACATTGCAGCCGGCTTGTGGGAGGCATGGCCTAACAGCGTTCGAGACAACAGGGGAGGGTAGAATTGGATGATACGAAATTGGGATGGGAGAAAAATTGAAAAATGGGAGAAAAAGTAGATAAAAAAAATTATATAATTACTATATTATTTTAATATATAAATACTGCCTCTAACCATCAAAGAGGCCACGTAGAGCACCATGAGCACCACGGCCTGCTCAAATTTCAACCAGCTTCGTCTGGAGGGAATGTTCTGCGATGTGGTGATCGAGGTGAAAGGCACTGAATTTAACGCCCACAAGAAGATCCTGTGCGACTGCAGCATACACTTTCAGTGAGTTCATGTAACAATAATCGGACACACTCTTTCACATAAGTGAACAAAATAAACACACACACAGAGGCGCCACGGTGGCACACTACGTTACTGTGCTTGCAGTATAATCGCAGCGTCTGGGGTTTGAATCCGGCCCGGGGACCTATGCTGCATGTCCTCCCCATCTTCACCCAACTTTCCTCTCTGCCTGTCCTATCTGATAAAAAGCTGTAAAAAAATAAAAATTATAATAAAAAATAAAAACAAAAAGAATCACACACAATCAGCTGAAGCTGAGAAATAAAACAACTTAAAAAATTATCGAATCTATCATATTGTGAAAACTGTGTGTACACAGGTGTCAGGATGTTATACACTACAGTATGCTGTTTATTTTAATCCTTCACACGACTAACCATATAAGTCTAAGTTTTAAGATATAATGAAACAATGCATTTAAAGCCAATTGTCTCTAGATGATCTATTGGACCATTGTGTACATTCATTACATTAACTGCCACGCTTATATCCATCAATGTATGATCTCTGCCACCACTCTAAGCCTATGGAGATGTTCACCTTCTTTGCAGGGCTATAACTTTTTAAATTGTATTGCTAAATTGACATTACTATGGCCCATTCAACATCGATTATCTATTGTTCAGGATGTAGGAACGTTATACTTTTTCATTCATAGATTCATACGAAAATACCGTCTAGAATATAAATATGTTTTTATCGTTTTCTGCAGTAATTCCTAGAACGTGAGTTATAGGCATAAACGCATATATAGATTATCAACTGCCGTTTGTTGCCAATACACGTTATATAAAAAATTTCAACTGTACATGATCCTAAACGTTATGACTGATCATGCGTGGATGAACGGGGGGGGGGGGGGGGTCGTTTATAATTCCGTGATCGTCAGTAAATGCTTTATGTAGTATGGGTGATATATTGATCAGAGCAGTTTGCATTATTAATAATAAACTCTCACGCTGAAAATGACGTCAGCGTCCTCTTACCGTTCGCCGATGAGACTGGAGGAAAAAGATCCCACTTATTTGACGTGATCTACTCGATCCATTTCCGGTTTGTATAATAATAATAAACGCCCAAATCATATCGATTATTGAGTTATGGCAACGATCCATATACACAACGTGTGTCTAGAGTCCCGCAACAATATGTGAGTGCCGGACGCATTTGCCCGGTGCACCGAGATCACCAGAGATCCATTTCCGGTTGTAACTCGCCGATCATCCACCAGGCGGCAGTATTGAAGCGTTGCAGAGTTGTGCAGGCTCCCACTGCATCAGACCAGGCTCCGTGAGGGCATTCTGAATACCATGGCGAAAAAATGAAATATGATCTCAATAACGCTGTACGCCGTGGAATGGCAGAATTAGCATGACCTTGAAACAGGTTGTACGACGGTTTTGGCGCAGGATGTGTTAAAGAGAGTAGAGGTTGATAATACTGTTAAAAAAAATTATAAAAAAAAATTGCCTCAGCTTATTTTTCAAGTAACCTTGCTACATGTGCTGTTCTGGTTAAACAGTTAACAACACTTGTATAGTTGATTCAACCCCATAAAAAAATGCAACAGGACTACTGCAAACACATGGGCTGTCCAATATGAACAGAAATGGTTGTTCATCTCAAGGGTTCATTCTTTAAAACCAGCCAAGCACAATTCCCTGCGTGTGAAGGAGCTTTTGATAGCTGCAGATCCATTTTGCGTCATGGGTCTAATGAGAGACTGCTATGACTTCCTGGAGGGACAACTATGCCTGGGGAACTGCATACACATCTGGAAGCTCTCCGGCTTCTACAACTGCCCCGACTTGGAGCACAGGGCCTTCACCGCTTTGAGGAGATTGCTGTGATGTTGGCCAAGGTACAGGAGAGAGTACTAGTATAGCTGTGATGTTGCCCAAGGTAAAGGAGAGAGTACTGGTATAGATGTTTTCAAAGTGGGGTCTGGGGGACCCCAAGGGGTCCTTGTGGAGCTTCAGATGGGTCCTCAGTAAAAACAGGAATTTGAATGAATATTCTAATCATACTGGCTATGTGGGTTGTGTTGTCACACACAATCTAGAGCGAGATTCAAGTCAAATAATTTCTGTCTGACAGGCCAAGAGTTTTATAAAAATGCTCTTTATCAGACGGCATCAAAGCGGGGCGATCCAGCAAGACATAATCATTCATTGAAAGGCTTAGATGGGGCACTGCACTCTCCATGGTGCTGAAACCAAACATACCAAATTATGTTTTGGGAGATGTATGAATGAATGAATTACCTTTATTTATATAGCACCCTTCACAGCACGAATGCACAGGGTGATTTACACTACAGCATAACATATAAAGAAAATCTGAAATAAATGACAACAATAACAGACAGCAGTTAAAAACAGTGAACCAAATACAATAACACATTTATAAAAAATTAAATAAAATCATCAGTCAATAACTAAAAACTATAGGAACAGTGAGGACAAAGGATACCTATATATGACCAAAAGCCTGTCTGAACATGTGTGTTTTTAGCTGTTTTTTAAAGGAGTTTTCTGAGGGGGCAGTTCGCAGGTCCAGGGGGAGGGCATTCCAGAGCCTTGTTGCCATCACCTCGAAGGCTCGATCACCCCTTGTTATAAGCCTGGACCTGGGGACCACTAGGAGGTGCTGATCAGCAGATCTGAGTGAGCGGGTGTTGGTGTAGGGACGGATGAGTTCAGTGATGTAAATAGGGGCCTGACCGTGGAGTGCTCTGAAAGTAAAAGTGTAGGTTAATGTTAAAGGCCAACTTGCAGGTTAAACCCTACTCTGCAATTATGGGTAGCAATTAAGGGTTAAAAAGGTCCACGCACGAATAACATGCACGAGCAAATCAAAAAGCTTATCAGACGCTAGCAGGGCCATGACGTCACTCGAGGCAACTTTCCCTACTTCTGATCCACTACAAGGAGTTTTGACGAGTGCAGAAAGCTATTTCCTTGATCCAAATGGACGCCTTACAAGACGCAAATGGGTTTAATCATCTGAGACTTTGATGGACCAGCTACAACTGGTTGAAACAAGGTAGTTATAAGGTTTTTAATGTCGTAAAAAAAGAACTACATTTACCACTAGGCAGCCTGTTGTTCAGTACAGCAGCGTTACTGGTCTGTGGGCTGTCGCCTTATTCCCGGGTCATAGTATCAAGCTGGCTATGGCATTGGCTAACTTTACCCCGCATGTCGTGCATGTAAAAGAGTTTTGGGAATGAGTAAAATGTGCAGGTCCTCTTCTCAGACCTGTGGGGCAAAGCACTGCACACGCATCATGCCGGCTAGCAAGCTACACGTCGCGGCATGTTGATACGATAGTAGCCCCCTCGGATAGCACTCGGTGCATCACAGTCACGAAAGGGGCTACCACGATAGCTATTAGCTAACTAATGTTAACATTACAAGCTCAAACACCTTATAACTACTACTATTGTCGTGTCCATAAGTTCCCTGGCAGAATACTTGTGAGGACAAAGGTATACAAAGAGGAGAGAACCATTTTAAATCGGGCCATGTTAGGAGTTTCGAGAATGCTGGCTACCAAGCTAGCTAACTACTAACGTTATAAACACAATATGTACAACGACACAATGATTTACATTATTACAAATATGGTAACGTGGTTGTGGCTTTTACAAATAGTGGTTAGCTTTAGAGATGAATGGCTATGATCACGGAGCAATAGTGTTAGGTGAAACAGACACTAGATCCTCGGCTAGTAGTAACAAGTGCTTCCTGCCACTACCTGCCTGTGACTCCCAGCCCCCTGCTGTCCTGTACCCAGTGTGACGTCATCATTAAGATGACACACGCACGCTATGAACCATGGATTAAAATATGCATGTGCGTGGAGGTTGTGGTTTGGTCGACAAAATGTTTGATAAAAACGCTAAAACTGGGTAAATTTTCCCCCTCTTCATGAAAGTCAGCGTTGGCCTAGTCACATTGTTTATTGAACAAAAATACAACCTGCAAGTTGGCCTTTAAGGTGCCCAGTAACAACTATGAAGACATAACTTATCAGCCTATCATTTCTGTTCTGTTCTGTTCTACAGTGTTTCTGCTGCTTAGCCATTTGTCCATTTTGACATATTTATCACGCTATGATCATAGTTAATTAAATCTCATGAGACGAAACTGCCAAAACCTAAAGGTCCATTAAAAATATAAAATCCCAAACACAGAATAATTTAATTGGATATAGCCTAATGTAGTAATCTTTTCATCACTATTGGGCAAAATGATTATAGCTGAGAAGAATGGTTGAACCTCGCCTGTCAGGTACTTCCAGTGTGACTTAAACGCCAGAGCAACTGAGCCCTGTCAGTCGCCAGCATTTCTATTGCGGTCTGCGGTCGCCTTTAGCCTACTACTGTATGCTTTAATAAATTTGCTAATTAAAATGGTTATATTATATGAAATGCCTATACATTATGTACACATTATTTATATGTCTATGGAAGGCGGAGCCTGTCCGAGAACAGTATGCATTCGGTAGCGTCTGTGTGTGGGTGGGTGGGTGTGTGAAAACCACGCAATATCTCACAAACTATGGGGCCAATCAGCCTGTGCTTTGGCGCAGAAAGTTACAGAGGTACATGGATGAGCGGCTGGGAATATGTTTCACATCAGACAATTTCCAGCATTCTCCATTGACTTTCATGGTGGTACAAGTGGTGGTACACAACAACGGTTTGTATTCAGTACACTATTACTTTTCTATTCCACAAGTATTCAGTAGGCTATTAAATTACTATTCCACAAGTATTCAGTACGCTATTACTTTTCTATTCCACAAGTATTCAGTACGCTATTACTTTACTATTCCACAAGTATTCAGTAGGCTATTACTTTACTATTCCACAAGTATTCAGTAGGGTATTACTTTACTATTCCACAAGTATTCAGTAGGCTATTACTTTACTATTCCACAAATGTCCCACATATGGATCATTATGGATTTGGTCACCCTACCCTACCCGCAAACTATACTGTACATACAAATTAAGCTTAGAACCTGTAGTTTTAGTTATATGTGTTCATTTTGGCATCCATATCGATAGATAGATAGATAGATAGATAGATAGATAGATAGATAGATAGATAGATAGATAGATAGATAGATAGATAGATAGATAGATAGATAGATAGATAGATAGATAGATAGATAGATAGATAGATAGATAGATAGATAGATAGATAGATAGATAGATAGATAGATAGATAGATAGATAGATAGATAGATAGATAGATAGATAGATAGATAGATAGATAGATAGATAGATAGATAGATAGATAGATAGATAGATAGATAGATAGATAGATAGATAGATAGATAGATAGATAGATAGATAGATAGATAGATAGATAGATAGATAGATAGATAGATAGATAGATAGATAGATAAAAAAACATGTTTTTTTTGTTTGTTTCAGGTTTGTTTTGGTGATATATTTTACGATTTCAAACACCACATCCTCCTGTTTTACGTTCAGCTTGTCCTGCTCAGTGATGGGGGGGGGGGGGGGGGGGCACGGCAATCCTAACACAATAGCCAGTTCTAGGCATAGACACACTACAATCCTATCAGACTGAAGACAGAACGCATTTCACAGATTGATCTTTTCACAATTTCTTGCTGTCAGAGGCATGATGGATCAGCCATACATTATGCACAATGGCTTGATCCACATAGATAACTTACACAGCCTCAAAACACTGCTAGCTGCACTGCAGTATCAGCTTTGCCAGGAATGTCTGATGAGCATATTTTAAATACTAAAATCATAGTAACTATCCAAATGATTATTGGCTATCCAGCATTGTTTAGTTTTTTTTTAATGACTTTTACTGTCGTGTGATAATGGGATTTCAGCAATGTTTCGTCTGCCATCTCTGTGGATCCAGTCGGTGTGCATAATGTATGGCTGATCCATCATGCCTGTTCTGAAATTCTGTGTGAAGTGGTATTAGATCCTTGCCTCATTGCCTCATTGCAAGCACCTTTTCAATGACATGTCAATGCATGTTGGATAGCCTACCATGAAGGTCGTTGATGCACACTCTGTGAAATCTGTTTCTTATGCCGACAAGGCTAACAGGGTGAAAGCAGGCAATGCTATTGGAGATTGTTTGAAGAACTCTGTTGTTACAATTAACCATTGTTATTTTTCTCTATGAGAGCGCTAACCTCATTGATTATTGTTGTCAGTCTCCACTGTCACAGTGTGTTGTTGCCCATCTCACACACTATAGGCCTAGGAGTCTGAGAAAAAAAAGAAGAGCAGCTTTTGCATGTGAATAGAAAACAAGTTAACGTCATTAAATGGCATTGTAAGATATTAAAATGAAATAATTTTACATTGAAATT
>NC_140165.1:132542613-132604409 GCF_963971535.1 Notolepis coatsorum | reverse complement strand
CAACCAGTAAACGCCAATACTGTACACATAATGGAGAAGGTCATTGGAGCTTCGTAATGATATACATTAATTTCCACACAACTCACTGCAACCCTGACCTCTTGATAAATAGTTAATGTAATGCCCCAGGATCAACCACAGGTTTGCATTTTGTTTAAAAAGAGCTTTCATGGACAGCAAAGCACTCAGCCATCTGTTTTTGCATTGCATGTTAATGAAAAAGGAGAAAGAGAGGACGTTGGGTCGTTACGGACGAGAGGAGCGCAGAGGAGCGGGCAATCGTGGACCGCCCCCATGTATCAGTGGGTGCAGTCCATCCTCTTTGTATGTTTTCTCTTTTATTTAACGGAAGAGGTTACAGACACAGAGAGATCCCATTGGATCAAGCCCATATAGGGGGCTGCTGTGTAAACTGGACAATGCCGCCTTGCTGGCTGGAACACAAACAAAGTTTCAAATATGTCTGCACGTGTAAAGAGGTTCAAACTTCTCAGGTCACAGTTTATTTACAACACGATGCCAACTGTTCTAAGGACTAATTGCAGTATTAGTAACATTTTAAGTGCACAATGAGTTTGATTGTGCATAATTGAAATGTTTCTAACTTTCTATACAAATGTTTGTGTTTGATCATTGAGGCCCAGCGTGTATAAAGTGGACTGGAATACAAGTGGAGAGGCCAATTGGATTTAGTCATTTCCAGACCTAAAGACACATATTTTATGCTTCATAAACTCATGGTGACTCAAGCACCACAAAGGGGGACTCATCACACATCATAGCAGCGGCCCACACCTGCCCACTTTGTAGTCCATACAAATATACATTCAGCTACTTTTGGAGACGAATGGCTGTTCTTAAAAAAGTACTTTATTGGTATAATAATGTGTTGGTTGTGATACCAATAAAGAAAATGTTTAAAAACATCCATCATCCTCTGAGAGTGGCAACATGGTGAATCAGGCAGCAGATGATGGACCACACCGTGACCCCACCTATCATTTTCAATTGTAACCAGGTTGATACACACTTTAATGCTCAGGGAATGAGGTCGGTACCATACTGTGTTTGCCCTCGCATGACTGCACCACCTGCCGGGAGGAACGATGATCAATGATCGTCAGTGTGTGAATGCGGTACTTGTGACATTATGTTGCTTCAAATTGTGGATTGAGGCTTTAGAAACAGAGAGCACAGCTTACTTGTCTGAAAAGGAAAAGGAAAAAACTACAACTTTTATGGCATTTGAGGTACTGTAATGCATGTCTAACACAACTGCACACTCACTGGAATGTACAAGAGGCACTTAATGGATATCTCAGCTATAAAGCAATGATATTGCATATATACAAGGACAAAAAACATAAAGGCAAAATAAAGGATAACAATGTATTTTAGAAAAAAACATTTGCTTCCAGTTCAAATATTAGGTTCTATTTATCACATCTCCCAGTGTTAGAATTTCTCCATTTTACCTTATACATTCTTTACATTATCAAAACATTTAACGTGTTTCATATACAATGGTGAAATATACCATTATGTATGTAAAACATAAAATATGTACAAATATGTGCAAAACAATTGCAACAACTCAGACCTATGAAAACTCATGCTGTATCTTCCTTGAGGCAACATCAGGGTTTTCTTTACTTTGCTGGACTGTATTGTGCTGTTTTATTGGATTGTACAGTGGAAGCTCGTTTATCAGAACCCCTTGGCAACGGAGGGTGTGCAGAAGGCCACGATGTTCTGGTGTCAAAACAACAGGGTTCCAGTTTGCCTAATGAAAACCTTGTATCTCCACATAGCATAGGAACAGGAAGTGAGAGGACTGGTTTACCCTGGTGACCCCCACCGCACAGTATTTGTACAACTGTACAACAGGTTTAGAATGGATTTGAAGGACCCGTAGTGTCATGTTGTCCTGTGAACTTTCACTTCAGGTGAAGAGATAAGGAATGTCTAATTCAGACTTGTGACATTGTTGCATGGCAGCAGCGACATGACAACTGCACTTTGTGCTAATCACAAAGGAAGGATTATGTACCGTCAATACAGCTCAGAAGACCACACCAGCTGTGTCTTGTTAACCAACATCGCTACAGTATGTGTGCACACAGTATTTCATTTGTAAAATGTTGTTAATACATGAATAATGTTTGTGATAAATTAACATATATTTTCTATTGGTAGCCTTCAATTGGCCCAAACTGTAATAATTAGTTTGCAGTTGATAAGATGTTGTCAGAACCACCCTTTGTTTCAGAACACAAATGGATTTGTGCAAATTACTGCACAGAACACATGTTTGACTTTGTCATAATGTCCAAAAACCCATATAGGAATAATGTAAAACATTTAATAAAAAATAATGTTATAAACCTCATAATGTAACTGTGTTATAAACCTCACAATGTAACTGTGTTATAAACCTCTTAGTGTAACTGTGTTATAAACCTCTTAGTGTAACTGTGTTGTAAACATCATACTGTAACTGTTTTATAAATCTCACAATGTAACTGTGTTATAAACATCATAGTGTAACTGTGTTATAAACCTAATAATTTAACTGTGTTATAAACGTCACAGTGTAACTGTGTTATAAACCCCTTAGTGTAATTGTGTTATAAACCTCTTAGTGTAACTGTGTTATAAACCCCTTAGTGTAACTGTGTTATAAACCCCTTAGTGTAACTGTGTTATAAACATCTTAGTGTAACTGTGTTATAAACATCATAGTGTAACTGTGTTATAAACATCATACTGTAACTGTGTTATACACATCATAGTGTAACTGTGTTATAAATATCTTAGTGTAACTGTGTTATAAACATCATACTGTAACTGTGTTATAGACATCATAGTGTAACTGTGTTATAAACATCTTAGTGTAACTGTGTTATAAACATCATACTGTAACTGTGTTATAAACATAATAGTGTAACTGTGTTATAAACATCATAGTGTAACTGTTTTATAAACCTCATAGTGTAACTGTGTTATAAACCTCATAATGTAACTCTGTTATAAACATCATAGTGTAACTGTGTTATAAACATCATAGTGTAACTGTGTTATAAACATCTTAGTGTAACTGTGTTATAAACATCATAGTGTAACTGTTTTATAAACATTTTAGTGTAACTGTGTTATAAACATCTTAGTGTAACTGTGTTATAAACATCATACTGTAACTGTGTTATAAACATCATACTGTAACTGTGTTATAAACATCATAGTGTAACTGTGTTATAAACATCATACTGTAACTGTGTTATAAACATCATAGTGTAACTGTTTTATAAACATCATAGTGTAACTGTTTTATAAACATCATAGTGTAACCGTGTTGTAAACATCATATATTGTCGGTGCACCAGGTAAGTGTCTGTGTCTTGACCCTGTAGCCTTCTTAATTATATATCCCCCCATACATTCATCCTGACCTCAATCTGAGGAAATGCTGCCTTGAGTGTGTGTGTGTGTGTGTGTGTGTGTGTGTGTGTGTGTGTGTGTGTGTGTGTGTGTGTGTGTGCGTGCGTGCGTGCGTGCGTGCGTGCGTGCGTGCGTGCGTGCGTGCGTGTGTGCGTGCGTGTGTGTGTGTGTGTGCGTGCGTGCGTGCGCGCATGCGTTTGTCTGTGTGTGTGTTTATCTGGACAGTATGGGCACATATGTTGTAAAATGTGCTTGTGTGCTTTTACATAGAATATGTGCATAGAATATTTTATTTATGATTGCATATGTGCATTTAGGTATGCATTTCATAATTTCACACATGCTGAATTGAGCAGTATGTTCTTCATATATTTACTGTACATTGGAAAAAGATTTTAAATAAACTGCACCCCTATTGGGATTTGTGCACTCCAAGTAGGTCAAATATTGTTCACCTATAATACCATCTGTGTGTGTGTGTGTGTGTGTGTGTGTGTGTGTGTGTGTGTGTGTGTGTGTGTGTGTGTGTGTGTGTGTGTGTGTGTGTGTGTGTGTGTGTGTGTGTGTGTGTTAGAGGTGGGAATAACCAGAGGCCCTATGATACGATATTATGATACTTAAGTTACGATACGATAGTATTGCGATATAATGCGCTATATGGGGATTTATTCTTCAAACGGAAAACTTTGTCAAGATCTGTAAAAAAAATATATACAACATCTGTTTTATGTAATAAGATAACGTTTTCATTCGGTTCATTCCACTTCAATAATTCTTATTGCAAAAACTATTTTATATATACTTTGCATCCACGATACGATACTATACTGCAGGGGTAGGCAATTAAGTTGGCCGAGGGCCAAATTTCTTCCAAGCCATTGTATGGGGGCCGGAAACAAAAACAATGGCTAATTTTATATGTTGATAGTGAAAAATGTTTAACTCTGTGACAGACCACCTTATAACTAAGACATACATTTGTGGCAGAGGCAGATAATAGACAAAATAAACAAGCTGCTAGGTGGCCTAATAAACTGTAAACGACATACACATTTGCACTGAACATTATAACTTTGTCTGTTTGCCATTTTATTATAAAACCAGAGACAAGCGCCACTCTCTTATCGGCCTATCTTACATTACGCACAACCAATGTGTCTATCTGACGGCCCTTTCTGTGAAGCGCACTGGAGTATTGAGAAACAATAGGAATTTTCCATTGGTTCTCCCAGTCCATGTGACCATTTCTAGCATTTCCATTGGCTATAGTGACAGACATAGATATATGATAAATGGATAGATACAGCGGATTAGATGCAGTCCAGAGAAAACAACCAATCTAGATATTTCAAGATTCTATGTTTTACATCCGCGCATTCTCTGAGAGATGCACTACATTTTTAGATGACAATCGATTCCGTTACAATAAAGCAAGTCTTTATCACAAACAAATCCAAAGATATTTAATGTTTTACAAAACATGTCTACTGTTGCGCCCGGCTTTAGAGGGTTAAAAGCCTAATAGTATTTTTTATTTAGTTAATAAATGTCTCGTTGTAATTCCTTATATACCTAATGTAGTGCATCTTCTTGAAGCAGATTCAGCTTTTTTTGCTCTGATTTGACTACAGTTTAATTGCATTGTTACTGTTCACATGTGTGGTGCCGTCACAGTCATATATAAGTAAAGATAAAGTTTGAATGACTTACTGAACTGATGTTTTAATTTCACACAACACATGTGGTGTGGCTTGTTTGTTATTTCAGCACCAGGCGCTGTCCACCGACTTTTTTCATGTTGAGCAAGCGCTACATTGCACCTCGCTGCCTACCTGTTATTCACTCTCAACATGGATAAAACAACGTATAATAATAATAAGCATTCTTTAGGTGGTGGTAGTTTCTCTATTTGGACATTATAGCTGACATATAGCCTAGCCTAGTTGGTCTGATATAAAAAATAATAATAATAAAAAAAAAAAATAAAAAAAATATATATATATTCTGAAGGGCCAGATATTATTGCTGGCGGGCCAATTTCGGCCCGCGGGCCGCTTATTGCCGACCCCTGCTATACTGTATCGATCTTTCCCCCAACCCGCATGTATATGTGTGTGTGTGTGTGAGTTAATGTGTTGTGTGTGTGTGTGTGTGTGTGTGTGTGTGTGTGTGTGTGTGTGTGTGTGTGTGTGTGTGTGTGTGTGTGTGTGTGTGTGTGTGTGTGTGTGTGTGTGTGTGTGTGTGTGTGTGTGTGTGTGTGTGTGTGTGTGTGTGTGTGTGTGTGTGTGTCTGTGGGTGTACCTGTGTGTCTGTGGGTGGGTGAATGTGAGCATAATATGTACAGTATGTGTGGGTCACTGACTGTCTGCTCTTTGCATGTCCAAGTATGTTTAACAGTTAATGTGTTGTGTGTGTGTGTGTGTGTGTGTGTGTGTGTGTGTGTGTGTGTGTGTGTGTGTGTGTGTGTGTGTGTGTGTGTGTGTGTGTGTGTGTGTGTGTGTGTGTGTGTGTGTGTATGTGTGTGTGTGTGTGTGTGTGCACGACGATTGTTCCCATGTTCATCTATGTTACTTGTATCTATTGACATGTGGTTAAGCGTGTGTGCATGTATACCACTATAGACACATGCTGCTCTGAGGGGATGTGTAACTATCCATGCATGCTTGTCTGCAGCTCTCCGTCTGAGACGCGGTGGGCTGCGGTGTGGGGGGTGGTCTCTAGCTGTAATGATTAATTTAACACACTGTCTTCAAGAAGAGAGGGAGGGTGTGTGTGTGTGAGAGAGAGAGAGAGAGAGAGAGAGAGAGAGAGAGAGAGAGAGAGAGAGAGAGAGAGAGAGAGAGAGAGAGAGATACCAGAAACAGGGAGAGTCTAGACAGTGGTTTTAAGAACGAATAGGCCTAACATTACATCTGAACTCTCCATTGGCCTATGTGTGTGTGTTCTACAGTACATCAGTGTCTAGAATCTAGATGGTGGTTTAAGAACTATTGGGATTTACATCACATCTGAATTGCACTGTTGGTCTATTTTCCATTCAGTGTATTATTTTATTTTTTATTTAGTATACATAATTTTTTTTGCATTTGTTCTGCCCAGAAAGCATCAAGTACAACTGGACAGGGATGATTTCATTCAAGCCAAATGTAAATCCTGACTTGCTGTTCTCGATTTTGGAAGCAGTTGTATACGTAGCCTGCATTTGAAATCCTCATCTTATCTCACTAAACCATTGAAACCACGACAATGACGCGCTGGTCCGACGACCCATAGACGACTAATGTTTCTCTCTTTAATGTGTTCTGCAGGTGTACTAGATCAGGGGTTCCCAAAGGGGGGGGGGTCGCCAGATGATAAAAAAAAATAATAATAAAATAATGTCCACAAAAAAATATATATATATATTTTTTTATGCAGTCAGGCCACTGAACTTAGAAGCAGGCCAGGCCAGTGTTTCTAGTTGCACCAGCGCAATAGTTAGATAACCTAGGTGGGGAACAACCAGGAGATCACTGCAACTCACACAAGTTGGAGAACTATCTCTCTCTCTCTCTCTCTTGCTCTCACACACACACAAAGGGAGCCGCATGTGATTGGTGGAGGCGGGACCCTTACAAAAAGCTGCTAATCATTGACACATGCTAGCCTGTAATAATCCCCCCCAGACAAATCTACTTTGCATTTGATATATTGCAAATATATGCCATCACACACACTGGCATTTAAAGGGTTAGAATTATAAAATGAATATGTGGTGTTATGATCAGGGCTGAAGTTGAATAAAAGATTGTATTTTTTATCAATTACAAAAAAACTGAAAATCCATAAAAATCTGTGTTGTTGCTAATCATACATATGCTAGCCTGTTTTTTAACAATAATTTGTGATGCCATCACAAACACTGGCATTTAAAGGGTACAAATTAAAAAAATTCCTGCACCAGAATGCAGGAAATGAAGTCTTTGTAACAAAATATTTCCTGGTGGGGGACCCCCAAACCCCCTGCTTAAAAAGTGGCCTGACTGGGGCTATATTTTGCACTATATGTCCTGGCCTGAATGATTTCCCCAGTCCGGCCCTGGTTAAAAGCCTCCAATGCTTATTAGTGTGTGTGCGTTTGAACGTTTGCATGTTTCAACCATACATTTCCATTTAAAAAAAATATATATATTATTATTATTATTATATATATATTTTTTTTTACCTCCTATAATAGTGGGGGTCGCGGCTCTCTGACACCGTTATTTGGGGGTCGCGGCCTGAAAAGTTTGGGAACCCCTGTACTAGATAAGTGGTTCTAAACATCCTACGAGGTCAAATGATGATTTTAGGGCGTTGTATGAGGAAATGGATCAAATATATATTAAAGTACAGGTGTGCAGAGATGTCATTATCTGTATCTCTATTTGTATCTGGATCTGGATAGAAGACCAGAAGTGGTCGTGGTTTATACTGGAAGAAGTCACGTTAAATCTGTCAAATGTATTTTCTAACCTTATATTAATTGGATTTGCAATAGCAATTGTTTCTTGTTGATGTAATATTGGCATATCATTTATTAGGAAATATATTTATACTTCCTCATACTGTACTTTTCAGCTGTACTCACTCTCTCTCTCTCTCTCTCTCTCTCTCATAACAATAATAGTATATTATGCATGTTTTGCCTCTTTTATTTATTTATAGATTTTTTCATCTATTTTTACGCAGCCTGTAGACAAATATGTAGGCTGCCCAACATTTTGTTGTTCTCTGAGAATAACATTTAATCAAATCTAATCTATCTAATCTAATATCTGTGTGATGTTCTGAAAACAAAATCAGCTTTAGATAAAATGTCTAAGCATGATACTTATTATGTACATTGGAAACTAATCTTAAGAAATGCTCACATCTCAAATTGGCCCATATTAAATTTTTTTATTCTAAAGTCTATTATCTAACAAATTATTCATACATAAGAATGATAAATAGCCTAAATATAAAACCCATGGTATATTTTGAGGAAGGAGGAATGGATATCGCCCCATTCTCTGTTCCAATAATATAGTTTCCCCATATCTGATCGTTAAACTGAGATAACCATCATGTCCGCCATCAAAAGTAGTGGAAATATTTTAAAGAATTTTTGGAACGGTGTGTCTGGAGAAAAGAGAAACAGACACCTGGCTGTGAGTTACCAGTAACTGAATTTGTATTTGTCATACCATGACAACCCATGACAAGTCATGACAACTTTTGAACAGATAAATGACATCTATAAATCATATTCCTGGAATTGTCCCATCAATGAAGGCGAGCTCAGGGAGTGTGCTGTGCTCTCAGTGAATGAGGGAGAGGAAAGAAGGGCAGTGTCTCTCGGGTTGTGGTTCTGAAATAGGTCTCCAAAGGTGCACACACACAGCGATAAATATAATCAATTTGACATGCATAGTTAGTATAGCTCAGGGGTGGCCAACCAGTGAGAGATTAAGAGCCACAAAAATGACTGTGGTACCACAAAGAGCCACACCATATACCAGCGTTTCTCAACATTCACGGCACCCTTCATGTGTTTATAGGTCTCACCCTCTGGCCTCTGAAGTTGCTAATGTCTTTTTTTATTTGGGCCTCACAGGGTTAAAAGTACCCCGTGAAACCCACGGTTGCAAAATTACTAAATCATGTTTAGCCATTAAAAAAAAAAATATCTGTAAATGTTTATTTAAAAAGATTTAAGCACAGTATAGTCAATTGGTCCTGTTGTTCAGCCTCACAATGCTATTTGAGAGTAAATGTGTTTATATGTCGCACCCTCTGAAGTTGCTAATGTCTTTTTAATTTGGGCCTCACAGGGTTAACCTCTTATGCCCGAAATATAGAGTAAAAGTGTATATTTTCAGCATTACGTTTGTTTACCAATGATTTTAACTGTTATTAGTGAAATATAAGATTATAGAAATCTCAGGACATTGAGTCGGAAACCGGCGCATATTGACAGGAGGAAGTGGAGCAGCCAAAAGTGAGTGTAGTCTTTTGAAGGAAGAGACTCAGGGCTTTCGAATTTCCTACCCAGCTCACGCCAGCCCTTGTCAATCATCTGACTTCTGGATTAACTTTTTTATTTCTCTTATTTTTTGGGATTATCTCCCACAAACCAGAACGTTATTGCCATAAAACAGAACGCAGTTAACACTTTCAGTGCCCAGCAGGGGGCGCACATTTAGTGCTTGAATGCCCACCATCCACTTCAATGTTAGCATTAATATCGCCTAATCTATGTTTTAAATTATGGCTATGTGTCTAATCTGCCCGTCGCTTATCAATGACTCATTTTCCAGTCAACATTGTCGAAGCGGATTGTTTTTTTATCGGTTCATTTCCGTTTTATAGCATTTTGAAAAGCCCTCGTTTTCAAGGGGGAAAAAAAGAATCCGTGATAAACGCCCTGTAAAGTAATATTCTAGAACGTTGTCATTTTTCTGCCTATTTATGAATCGTTTTCAAATAAACGCTAGATTATCGATAGTGTGTACGTATGCACGCTGGTGCCGCGAGCTGAAAATCGATTCTCTTAGTTCCTGATTGCTCGCACAGTCAAACAGCCATATCACACATAGGGGAAAAGCTTATATCTCAGTGAAAACAGGTCTGATTATCCTAAGACTGGTAAAATAGATTCCTTACCTGAGATCAGATGGTATCCAAATGGATTATTCCAATTCCTGATCGCCATTCCAAAAATCGATCATTTTATTGATCCAACGCCACATACTGTAAAACACATATTACACGCTGTGCTGAGGCTCCACAATGACTGGGATCATCTCCGGTTACATGCGTGAGAAGTCAAATGTGGATTCCGGAGTTTTTTTTTCTAGTCCATTTTCATTGAGTCCATTCCAAAAGGGTGCATTACCATCTGGGAGACGATAGGGGGGGCTTTTTTCACATCTGAGCTCCTGGTGGAGCTGGTTTCCCAACGGTAGACTCGGTTGATGAAATATGAATTCAGATCGCTAATAAAAAACAATTCACGCTAATTGTCGTGATGGGCATTCAGGGGGCGGGCTGCTAACACGTGTTATGTCGTGGTGGGCATTCAAAGTGTTAAGAAAAGAGAGAGACAAAAAAAACATTGTCACAGAGTAGCCCAGAAAACTCTTTCTGTCTTTTCTCTTGACACACAACTTTCCAAAAACTATTACTAATATTTCCGGGGGTCCAAACAAAGAGCAGTCCTACAGGTAGTTTTTGACGGCAGTCCTACAGGTAGTTTTTGATGGCGAACATGATGGTGGTGCCAAGGCAGAGAGTGCTGCGTCAATGGAGCTCAAATATATACAAAGATAGTAACAAATATATATTTTACTTGAATAGATATTTAAGCATACAAAATATAATGGACTGCATTTAAAATATCTGTGTCTCATTATCCGTTCTTTCCCGAATCCATATATATATATATTTTTTAAACTTTGACCAGTCAGCTGGTTCTTTTAGCGTTTATCGCTTTTTCTGGTCAAGCATGACCGACAGAAACAGGTTGAATGGGGTATAGATCGGGGGAAAGACATTCTGAGAAAATACGGCGAGTCCGGGAGTCGAACTTGTGTACCCCAGATCTGTGACGCGCACGGTTGTCCCCGACGCCGAAATAGCGTCCGAGGTACGCAGTGAGCTACTGGAGCTCCCCAGCCCGAATCCATATTTGAATCCCTAATATACGGTATATCCAATTGCGAGAGAACATAAAAAAACTGAATTTTAAACAGAGGATGATGGGGAAATAAACGACACATGCCAGCGCAGAATCCTTGACATTCCCTCCCTGAATGCCGGTGTGTTGGTTTCATGCCTGAGGTGGTTGAGTCTGTAGATGTATGGTAGAGCTATACCGAGCACTATGGTCTAAATTGAGACGACAGTCTAAATTTAAACAAGACTCTAAACAAAGTGTTGTTTATAAAGTCAGAAGTGTGTGTGTGTGTGTGTGTGTGTGTGTGTGTGTGTGTGTGTGTGTGTGTGTGTGTGTGTGTGTGTGTGTGTGTGTGTGTGTGTGTGTGTGTGTGTGTGTGTGTGTGTGTGTGTGTGTGTGTGTGTGTGCGTGCGTGCGTGCGTGCGTGTGTGTGTGTGTGTGTGTGTGTGTATGTGTGTGTGTGTTAAAGGAGAGCATAGAACGACTATATAAAGACAAGAGTGTGTACTAAACCAGTATAGTGGAATTTATTGGGAGTGGTAAGGGGTTCTAAATGGAGAAAATGGGTTTGAATCAGTGGTGTGTGTGTGTGTGTGTGTGTGTGTGTGTGTGTGTGTGTGTGTGTGTGTGTGTGTGTGTGTGTGTGTGTGTGTGTGTGTGTGTGTGTGTGTGTTGTGTGTGTGTGTGTGTGTGTGTGTGTGTGTGTGTGTGTGTGTGTGTGTGTGTGTGTGTGTGTGTGCGCGTGCATGCGTGCGTGCCTGTGTGTATGTGGGGAAGATGTAGGTTAATGGCCGTCTCTGTCCTCCTGATCTGAATAATTCATCCAATGGGAGGCTTTTATGGGTCTCTAAAGGCCTTCCCTGATTGGTTGAATTGTCCTGTCATATAGTGGTGTACCTAGGCCTTCTACCTTTAGATGTTTATAATGGACATTATCCATCCACCTATCTGACTGACTACTGTAGCTGTGTGTGCGTGCGTGTACAGTATATGTGTGTGTGTGTGTGTGTGTGTGTGTGTGCGTGTGTGTGTGTGTGTGTCTGTCTTCGAACCCCCAGCCACCTGACCCTCTTTTGTTGCTCCTCATAGTTCTCATTGTTGTCGGTGCAAGTACCCCTCTCTCTCTCTCTCTCTCTCTCTCTCTCTCTCTCTCTCTCTCTCTCTCTCTCTCTCTCTCTCTCTCTCTCTCTCTCTCTCTCTCTCTCTCTCTCTCTCTGCCATGCGTCCATGTCTCCTAGCGTGAGACCACCGCCACGGGGGTGTTCTGAAACAATGCAAAGCCTGAAGGAGAAAAGAAAACACAAACAACAACAACAAAATAAAAGGATGTAACAAACAAAATAAACAGCAAATAATATGTGTTGAAATGTAATCAAATAATAACTATGGATCACACAAACAATCACGAGTCATAGTGTAAAATAAATATATACTGGCAGGCATATATACACATAATAATTAAATAATAATATACGTATATTGATTGAAATAAACAATGTAAAACAATAGTGAAGTGAGCTCACTCCAAACCCCACAGGCTGCAGTGTGAGTAACGCTGATTGGGAGAATCTTAGTAAAGCCAGTTAGTGGTTTCTGTACATTGTCTTAGTGCAGAGTATGGACACTTAGTTTGACACTTAGTAGACGCGTTGTGGCATTAGTATTGTCTGAGGGTGGATAAATACTATAAGAAGTATTTACTTTGGCTAATAAAGCACACAGCTATAGCCACGCTTCCCAGATTGAAGCCTGGGTGAAAGCCATCTGACAAAAACAAGGAAGATGGATTTGTCGACCCAATTCTGCGGTGGTGTGTCTGTGTGTCTTGTAGTATTTACCTCACCCTTACAACAGTCTTAGTATGATCTAGTACTAAGTAGGATCTTAGTAGGGTTAGTTGGGCTGTTATGAGATAGAGGTTAGTGGTTTAATACGTTTTTCATTTGACCAGAAAAGACAGAAAGTGCATGGAGGCACAGTGGTTACCGCTGTAAAAATGCTAGTTTTATTCTAGGTTCTTGAGTGGAACTCACTTGGTGACTCAGGCAAACACAGCCTTGTTATACATAGCCTTGTTATACAGAGCTACAGTGAACCACCCTTTCAAAGGAGTCGATATTATTTGTTGCCAAATATGCCAACAATCATTTCCCCATTTAGATTTCACAATAAAATGTACCTTTTTCCCCCACGCTGTGAAAAACAAACTGATTAATTCTACACATGCCCAAACCTCACTGTGGTCTCACTGCCTTCCGGCTGTGCTACAATCGATGGAGACATCACCGGCATCCTCCTCATGCCAAACTAAACAATAGGCTACTTAACATGCCTCCTAGCTTCCTCTCACTAGCAGCTGTCACACACACACACACACGCGCGCGCACGCACACGCACGCACGCACGCACGCACGCACACACACACACACACACACACACACACACACACACACACACACACACACACACACACACACACGCACATTCCTAGGCCACCTACTCGTCTTAACAATCAAATAACCACGATCAAACAACAGCATGATGCACCATTTAAGTAGCGTACCCCATTAATGTCAAGCCTAAAACAGCTGTCACTTTATGACAGAGGTGGCAGCAGCGAAAACAAAAGCCACAGCTGGTTTAGAGGATTATGTTGAGGAGTCGTGTCACATGTCTGTGTCTGTGCCAAAAACAATAGCCTCTGTACCAGATTGGACCAACAGGGTTAGGATTGGGAGCAGAATGTGCTCCAAATGAGATTCACTGTGTGTGTGTGTGTGTGTGTGTGTGTGTGTGTGTGTGTGTGTGTGTGTGTGTGTGTGTGTGTGTGTGTGTGTGTGTGTGTGTGTGTGTGTGTGTGTGTGTGTGTGCGCGTGTGTGTGTGTGTGTGCGTGTGTGTGTGTGTGTGTGTGTGTGTGTGTGTGTGTGTGTGTGTGTGTGTGTGTGTGTGTGTGTGTGTGTGTGTGTGTGTGTGCGTGTGCATGTGCTTGGCAGACAGAGAGAGGGCTCCAGGTATATCATTGGAGTGAAACAGGGATTATAAACAACCGTAAAAACCTAAATGAATAGCCCAGGCTTTTATTTGCTTTTATCATTGAATGCAACTGGCCTATATTTGGGACAGGTGTCTATAAGGGAATTGCCTTTAATCCCGTTTGTCAAAAACTCTTGATCAGCAAAGATGGGAAATGCTATCAAATAGTTTGGACAGCGAGGTTTCAAAGAGAGTGTCAGTGGCTTTCCAACCTGGCCAAACCCAGGTAAATAAATGGTTCTCTATTGTATCGAGACTATCTCTCCACCCAATTACATATTCCATTCCGTATGTTCCACATGTACAGGGACTGACCCCACAGGGGCAGTTGATGTGGATATCTCTTTAAGACACCCCATTATGTGGCCCATGCACTGGTATACTGTATAAGGCACAGGTATGTGTGGACTCACTGATTAATTGATTTCTACTTGGACAGATGACGTGAGATACAGACAGACAGAAGCAGACGGCTAGGTCTTCTCTTCTTTGTAAAAGTAGTAATCTTACAGGGTTGCCATCTGTGGGTTTTGGACGGGTACTATATGGCATATTGCACGAGAAGCTCTGCTAACGCGCCAAGGTTACGCTATTATAGCTCATGTGGTATAATCTGAGTCTCAAACTGTTATGGGTTATGGAATATTGTTATGAGTTTTGATTTAAGGTTGACCGCTACGGGGAGAAACTGAACTGTAAGACCAGTGCACACACCTTAGACAGGTTCATTCTGTTCATAATATATTACTACTCTGTTATTCCCACAAAGGTCACGTCCTTTGCCCCCTGCAACGGTAAACATAGTTTAGGTCTTGAGACAAAGTGATTTAGCATACAGTTTTAAAAGTAAATACAGTCTTCTCCTCTCCCCCACGTTGGAAACTAGTAACACAATAGAAACTGGGCTTCTAGCTGGCTAAAGTTAGCATTTGAATAGATAGTGTTGTTTACCCAGCAAAAGTAGAACAATAGGTTGTGAGATGCTACTCAACTGTTGAGTAGAAACCCCCCTCAAGCTATCTTGGGGGCCCTAGCACCTGGCCTGACCTGATTAGGAGGCAGGATGCCAGCTGTGTGTAAAACCCTAGTTACAATTAAACACAAAGGAACCATTTGGTCTATAAGGGTGTAATCACCACCAAAACTAATAGGAATCCCTTAGGAAAACTAGACTCAAAAGTTATAAGATAGTGTATTGATTAAAATAAGACTAAACCAGACACGTATACACCATTGCAAAGTATAATTAAGCCAATAATATAGGAAAAATAGGAGATTAAGGTGGCAAAATAGGTGTAAACTACTTAGAAAACTATACTAACTTAAAAGATAAGGTTATAGAATATTTATGATACAACAGTTTGTTATAAATCCAACAAATAGGCTAAATTGGTACTTGGAAGGCTATAGAAATCAGGAAAAGACTTAAATTCACTGTTTAAATGTAGCCATAACTAATCTCTAATCCTTTAGTTAGTAAAATCAAATACAGTATACTTTAAACGCTAAAACTCCAGAACAGTACTTTTATCCTTAAAATAGAGGGACTGCCTCTTTAAGAAGCAAGATGGCCGCCGACCCTAATTCAAAATGGCCGCTATGAGCCTTAGCCAATCATGACGTAAAGATCCGCCCCTGACGAACTAGGTCGTCGTTCACTCAGGGGCGGGATTTATCCTTTAAGAAGAGGCTGCATCGAGGGAGACAAAAGAAGCAGCTTGTGAACCTTGTATGCGCCAGCCAGACGGAGAGAGGACTGCCTGAAGACGTTTTTGCCACGAGAACAAGGATTCCTTTTGTCTCCTTGGAAACGAGAATCAACAACCAACGAGGCTCCACAACCAAAGCTCCATTGAAGATTATTATTCTTTAACTACTTTTGATTAGTCTGATATTAATGACTGGTGGCATAGTACCTGTTTTCATTAATATCATTACATTTTTCATTGATTGAACCAGATCATTCTTGTACTTTGAAAATAAACGAGATCTGGGAAATAGAAACCTCTCATTTGATTCCTTTTCTCCGTCGTGCAACAACAGTTTTTAGTAATACGACATAGAGCTATAGAAACACAACACAATAGAGTAAATATTACGATCAGAATGCTCTGGTCGATCTTACGATACTCACCACCGAAGTTGGCGGGATTTAGTGTTCCGTCCTTCTCTGCTCCACGTAGCAGCACAGCCCCCAGGGGTGTACACTGACAAGATGGTGGATACAACAAGGCTACCCTGGAAGAAGGCACCATATACTGTAGCACAAACGTGCCACTTCTCAGTTGGCTCAACATGTTCATGACCTGGCCGTTAGCTATGAAGGTTGTGGGTTCAAGTGAGAGGGTGTGTGTGGTGAGAGGGTGTGGGTTGTGAGAGGGTACTGCATGGTGTGTTGCACGATAAGCTCTAACACGTCTAGGTAACGTTAGAGCTTTACTACCAAAGCTGACCAACTCGGTGGGAGTAGTGTGGTGTCCTTCTCCGCCTGTGTGTGTTGCATAGGTAGTGGTTGCTAATAGCTCCCTGATAGCTCCCTCTCTCCTGGGTAAGCAGGCCTGTGTCAAGCGAACAGCAATAGGATTGCTTGGACTTCTGGCCAGAGTTTTTAAAATAAAAGCTCTCATTCAAACTCAATAAGAGAAACACAAATGCCATACAGAGTCCGGTATGGCAAGCCAGGGGGCACCTCCCTGTATAGATTGTGGCAGTATCATATGTCTCAAAGATCCAAACCCAAAACAAATATCAGGTTGTAGTACACATAAATCCTGTGTTTTTCAAACGCCCCCTAACACAGTCTGGGAAGTGGAGCTGTGTTTTATAGGGTGCTAGTGTTCAGGGGTTAGTGATCTGCGAAGCACCCCAGGTCCAAAGTCTGCTGAGACACAAGCACCTGGGGGCTGACAATGCTTAACGTTGGTCTACTTGCGCACACTGTAATGTATAGATTGAAGACCAGTAGAATTCTAAATACACAGATACACCTTGCAAAATAAATATCTCCTTTTCCCCCTCCAGATGGTATTGACTGTGTTGGCACACTGGTATGCCATTACAAACACATTGAGGGCTTCTTGACAAAATGCAAAATGACTGCCTTCCATCAATACCGCAGAGTAGCTCTGTGTTCTCTAACCTGAGCGAGTTTACAAAGAAAAAAGGATAAAAGCATTATTTGTCAGTCACACAGCCAGCATGATAAGTTAGGGGCATTGTGTTGTGGGCTGCTGTATTCCACACAGGTACGGAGACAGAGTGGGTCCCCTGTAGCGTGTGGGGAACATGGTTGCTGACACGCCCACAAGTAGTCCATGTTGGTTTAGCAACCATGGGAATAAAGCACATGACTTTTCACTGTCTTCCCCTTTGAGTGTGTTTGAGTGTCCTCCAGTGTGTTGCGGCTACATCTAGTTGATTAAGGAACAGAGTGGGTTCCCTGTGTAGGGTATATTACACATAGGGTTGTTAAAGGTGCTGTAAGCAGTATTTTCCTTGTTAAAATGACTGGTCTACATGTTACAATATTAGCTCTACATTCCGACAGCCATCACTGATATCAAAGTCAAAGTCAAAGTCAGCTTTATTGTCACCTCTCATAATGTGCAAGACATACAGAGAAATTTAATTGCGTTTCCCCCTTCTCACGGTGTACGTATATATAAAAAAGATCTAATATAAACATAAAGTAACATATAAACATAAAGTAAGTAACATAGGACAGTATACAGGACTATATACAATGTAGACAGTAGCAAAAAAATAAAATGTTGTATGAGTGAATGTAAATATAGAGGTAAACGAGAACTTAGTGAAAAACTTTTAGCAGCAGTGGTACACATAGTAAGTATGAATAATAAATAATGGCAGTAAAATACAATAATACAATAATGGCAGTAAATATATATGATATAATAGTGTCTGGTCAGTAACATGGGCCTCCCAGTCCCTCCCCTGAATTTTCTGGTATCCCGTTCTCACTTCATCCAATCAAATATCAAAACATAGAGAATTGTTATGGGTGTAACCGGTGTTGTAACCAATGGGAAATGGACATGACAGGTGTGTTTCATGCTTGTGACCTGTGTTGCTGTGCCAGCCGCATTGGATATGACACACGGCATAGACTCTATCTCTGGGGATGCAATGTCTCTCCTAAATATAGGAGGGGCCGCCCTACTACCACTTTACTGGAATACTATGGGCGCTTAGACAGGGCTGACCAGATTGCATTCCTAATAGCAATGACATGAGCTAAGGGAGTAGAAAGCTGCAAGCTCTCTTTCTATACATGAGAAGCAGGGTAGTGCAGGTGTGACCTTGCTTCCAAACCCGGCATTCTTGCCAAAACTGCTCTCAGACTTCCATCTGAATCATAAAGTGGAATCATAAAGTACCTAAGTGAGTGGTGGGGATGATCAACGATGGTCACCGCCATGCCTAGTCAGGGTAGGTCTACATTCAGTGGACAGAGACAGTTGGGAAAACAGACCAGTTTTCTGTCTGTTTTAAGCCAGGACCACTTGGACCAGTATGCCTAGGAGGAAACGGATGCACTGGCACCAGTGGAGGTGAGGTCGTATTCCACGCGAGGTGTAACAATCTCCTGGGCCTCTCAAAGGTTTGTGCGTCTGCTACGTGGTCATGTCCGTCTACCTTTGCCAAGTTATATCGCCTGAATGTGGCTGCCAGCACCTCCTTTGGGGAACAGCTCCTAGGCATCACTACATAATAGGCAAAGGTAACTATTCCCCTGTGCCAGGGAGACATCATATATCATGTCATATATAGGTCAGATGGCTTCGCAGTCATCTGAGCAGTCTCCTCCCTTTCCCGCCTGACCTTAGTGGCTTGCAGGGTCGGCCATGCTTAGGCTCCATCTGGCGTCTAAAGCCAGGGGTGGCAATACACAGCGCCTGGCAGTATCGCACCGGTTAACCGTCTGTAGTGTGGTAGTGAAAGGTTAGCCTTCTGTAGTGTGGTAGTAGTGAAAGGGTTAATCATTTTGTAGTGTGGTAGTGAAAGCATTAACCTTCTGTAGTGTGGTAGTGAAAGGGTTAGTGGATTTTGTGGCACTGGTCATGCCTGATAATTTACAGGGAAAATGTAAGGGAAAACAACACCTGACAAATTACAGCTCCTAATACTTAATACAACATTGCATATTAAAGCACAGGCAGCTGTACCCCAGTATGAGGATATTCCTTTACTTCAGTCTTCACATTTGCCTTTATCCTGCATCTGGCCTGACATACGCTGCTACTTCGAGGTCCTTGACCTGGCATATCGCACAGCGAAGGGAACGGCTCCCTCCTACCTTCGGTCAATGGTCTCTACACACCCTCAAGACCCCTCCACTCTACATATTCTGGCCGTCTCAGACCCACTCCTATCCGAGCTCCAGGGGGGGTCATCAAAGAGAAGCCGGCTATTCTCGGTCCTTGCTCCACAATGGTGGAACGAACTTCCAACCACAGTTAGGACAGCCGAAACCCAAACCTTCGTACTGTCTTCTATTATCATGCACTTTTCCATTAAATAATCGTCCTTGCCTATATTACTACCTACTATACTAATATGTCTTTACTACTATGCACTCAACACGGCAGCACCCACGTTTCAACACTGTTTGATGAACATTGTTAGTCAGCTGAGAGTTGTCTGACTTGTCATACAGAACTTGTAAGTCGCTTTGGATAAAAGCGTCAGCTAAATTACAAAATGTAAATGTAAATGTACTCTATTGTGAAGAACACATGACCTGGGCACCATCCACTGTGCACTCTGAACACACGCTTCTCCTTGTTAAGGCTGTATATTCTAGGAAGTAACGAGAGGAGGAGGAACATGTCAAGCGTTAAATGTGACTAAATCCCACGCTGATGATGTGAGGCGTGGCTAGAACGAAGCAGCCAAAGACAATAGCCTCACCTCTGCCTCCCGGGTCACTTTGTACAGGAGGGATCTGATCATATAAATAATTTACTGCTGCTCCTTGTTAACTATACATTCTTATAGGCTATACAGTGTGAAGGACAACATCCTACTCACCATGTATTTGAATGAATTGCTCAATGATAATGAGTCATGGTTTGTACAGGTGGGATTCACGTGCATAGGACGTCCGTAAAGCCTTAATCAGATGCGCCTAAACAGTGAAGTACTGAATATAAGCCAGCCGAGAACAACAGTATTTTCCCCTTCCTCTTAAAACCAACTAACCGCACATACCTCTAAATCTGCCAAGCGTTTAGCTAAGGATCCTCCCATACATGTCACAGTGAGACTTGCCCCGCAACTGTAAAGCGCATTACAAATAGAATCTATTATTATTATTATTACAGTCTAAATTAACTCAACACTTAGAAAAGATAATCATCATCATCATCATCATCATCATCATCATCATCATCATCATCATCATCGTCATCATAATAATCATCATCATAGTCATCATCATCATTATCTATGTGCACTTAGCCTATACCATGACATTTGTGGAATTCAGATCTGCCAACACAATACAGCCTAGCCTAACCGCTAGCTTTTAAAGCCTAATGGCTTTAAATGACAGTGTACGGTAAATACAGTAATAATACGATTGTATGTCACTTACAGAGCACAAGCCTGCTGAATGCTACACATGTCTGTCTCTATCTCACTCTTCAGGTGTATTGCTAAGATACTCAAGAGGTATGTGGCTGATCACTGGGATGGGATTGGAAGAACATGTTCAAATACCAAACTGAGTAAATTACTGAGTAAATAAAAACACCATATAATGTTACACTCAGAGTACAAAACACTAAGACCTTCCCAATGGGCCTTTTTCTCAGACATGTCATAGTGCGGTAAACACGGCTACAGCTAATAACATTAATACATCTTCTTGATTTAGGTGTGCCAGTGAATTGACCTGTCTCAAACTCTGCTCTCTTTTCTTATCACAAGTTTGTCAGAAGAAAACAAACAGTTTGTGATTGGAGGATCAAGAAAAGAGGGTGGAGTTTGAGATGGGTCACTTGCCAAAGCTAGCTCCTTGGCACCCATAAATGAAGTTAATTTCATGGAGAGAGCAGGTGTTCCTAATGCTTCGTATATTCAGTGTATGTTTAAATCTTTCTTCAAATAGGGGATGGTAGACAGGCACATTGCATTGGACACGCTAGCCAGCCCTCTCTCATTTAAAACCTATACGCACATATTTATGAGGATGTATTAATTAATATGATTATTATGATTATTTCTATTTCATATTTGTACTTTCTCTCTATCATGTTTTATCCATCTAAGGTACATATCTTCTAGCATGGATGTTCTTTCCACAAGCCAGCCAACAGCAACATGGTAATGGTAAAGACAGCCTGCCAAGAGTGGAATGTAAAAGAAAACTCTATCCTTGACAGCTGATACCTTCAGATAGAGGGACAACGAAAGCCAAAAACAATAGACCCTCTTCCTCCTCTTCCTCCGCAGGCATGTTGTTATATTGTTGTTATATTCAATCAATCAAACTTTATTTACATAGCACCTTTCAAACTAAAATAGCTTCAAAGTGCTTTACTTACGATTACAATTAAAAAAGCAAAACATTACATTTGAATAAAATAAATCATAATGATCAACAGTCAAATGTTAATCAAACTAAATAGAATAAAATAAATAATAATGATGATAGTAAATACAATTATTTATTTAAAAATAATAAAACCATACAAATATGAAAGCCAGACTGAATAAATGGGCTTTTAGTTTATGTTTAAAAATGTCAATATTTTCAGCTCCTCTCAGCTCTGTCCCAGCTTTGGAGTGTAATTGCTAAATGCTTTGTGGAACAGCTAAAAGAGAAGAACCAGAGGATCTGAGGATGTTTTGTTCTGCTTTGTGGAACAGCTAAAAGAGAAGAACCAGAGGATCTGAGGATGTTTTGTTCTGCTTTGTGGAACAACTAAAAGAGAAGAACAAGAGGATCTGAGGATGTTTTGTTCTGCTTTGTGGAACAACTAAAAGAGAAGAACCAGAGGATCTGAGGATGTTTTGTTCTGCTTTGTGGAACAGCTAAAAGAGATGAACAAGAGGATCTGAGGATGTTTTGTTCTGCTTTGTGGAACAGCTAAAAGAGAACAACCAGAAGATCTCCCAAATAATTTCTGAGAGGTAGTCTGGTGCAAGACCACGTTGTGCCTTATAAAATAATAAAATACATTTTAAATCACTATGAAAACTACGAAAAGTAACCAGACTTGAAAATAGGCATAATGTGTGCTCTCCTTTGGGCCTTTGATGTCTTTGATTAATATGTAGTGGGTGTATGGAAGTATAGCTAGCCAAAGATGACACAGTCATCTAGACAAAGAGTATGACCCTTTTTTTTTACTAGTATATCATTACAGTTGTTTCGTGGTATCCAAGGAGGTTTTTAGCATAAAACAAACACAAAGAAGGAAATACTGTGTAACCCAGCTGTCTGCCCTCTTCCTTCTCCATAGCCTTGTGCAGATGAATGTGAGTCCAATAGGAATGTGCTTTGCAGCTATAAACCATCAGCTGTGAAAACAACAACCTACGCTCTTAAAAGAAATATGTATTGAAATAACACAATATGGGTGTGTTACAGATATGTTGAAAAACTACACAACATGTGTTAACACCAACACAATTTTAAACCATGTTGTGTGATTTTTAAACACACCTGTATGTGTTTAGTAAGGGACAACACATGGTTATTAAGAGTGTACTCTGACGTTGATGTTAGACTCCAATACAAACAACATATCCCCTGTTCATACAGTTTCTCAGTGGTTATCAGATGATATTCTTCACATAATACAACATGAGCCAATGTTAAAGTGAAATCAGCCCCTAAAACAGAATTCACATATTATGTTACTCCTACTCTTGTAAACGTTTCAAACAACATTTGTGAATTTACTCAGGTCTCTCTCGCCCACACTGTAGCTGGACACCACAGAATAGGCTGTATTCTGTGATGTCATCGAGAACCAACAAGAGATACACAGACTCTCTGGTGAAGAGAGGACAAATCCTTTTGAAAATATTAGGTTGAATGAAAGAGGATGGGCTGCTCCCTATCTGGCATTTACAAAATGCACTGCCACTAAAAAAAACAGACTTATCATCATGGCCGCCTAGTTATAGTTGAAAGTGGGGGTGCAAGATTATTAAGTGACAGGCACGGGGTGGTTTGGAGGGGGACCCCCTCCACGGCAGATTTTTTTTAATTTAATGAACACATGTACGTGCAATTTCCTGCAATATAGAGCCTTCAATCTTGACCAATAAAGCTGCTCTTTTCACTATAAAACTCAGTTTATATTGCAGTATGATAGCCAATTACTATAATAATAATATATTAATATATATATACTGTATACTGTATATTGATTTTTCGCTCTTTTATTTTTATTAAATCAATCTCCTTTCAAATAGGCCAAGTTTTTAATAAGAAAGAGAATTATACCATATATTACATTGTCTGTCTACATTTATTTAGACTGGCATTGGTATTTAAATATTGAGTGAAGTTGAGTAATTGTGGGATTAACGTAATTCACACACTGAAGTTGGAACTGTCTAAAGGTTGCGGGGTCCGGGGATGGTTTAGCGTGTGGTACCTTCTCGATTTCCTCAGTCGAATCGAGTTGTTGACATGCAGTAGCTTTAGCTACTAACGTTATCATAACATCATGGTCTGTAATGTGTCAACTGGACAACGCCAGCCTTGTCTGCCATATAGATAGCGAACGTTAACGTTTGCAAACGAAGTCAACGTCATCCAGCTGACACCACAGATCTAGATATTATGACAACGTTAGCTAGCGGCTAGCGCTAATGCTAACGCGAGGGAAACGTTAATGTACCTCCACTATTAGAGGATTTACGGTATGACCAGATGGCATTTCGGGACCGGTACGGGTGGAACACTTTTATTGTATTGAGTGGTAGAAGTTCTACCACTCAATAGTAAAGACATGTCTAACATAATCCTTTGTTTGAACAACTTACTGGAAAGTCTGCCACCAATTTACACTCAGCCTACCTGCAGCATGCGCCACTGACTACTGGGGGAGGGAGGGGCCGTGGGAGGCAGTTGATCAAACCATTAAAATGTGGGGGGCAGGGGGGTCACAATCTTTGGAAACTTAAAAACTTGCTATTAAGTGTCATTGCGTATTATTAATTTGATTGAAATTACGTAGTTATGGTTACATTTATATATTGGGGGGGGACATATCATATTTTTCATATGATCGAAAAGTGGGGGTGCAAAAGCACACGTTTGCTCCCCCAAGTTCAATTGTGGGGGTGCAGCTGCTCCACTTGCTCCATTGCTCAGGCGCCCGTGCCTATCATCATCATACTGTATGGTAAACAAAAAGTATGATTTTTTTATTTTTATTGGTCACATAGTCAAAGATATATAATTGAAGCAGTATTAATTTACTGCTGACTGGACGATCCAGCTTTGACTCCACATATTAATAAAAAATTAAGCCTTCTGATTGAATGAAGCACCTCCTCATCCATCACCCTCAACACAGGGACCCCCCAGGGCTGTGTTCTGAGTCCCCTCCTCTACTCGCTGTACACACATGACTGTGTGGCACAGCGGAACAACAACACAATCATCAAATGTTCTGACGACACAGTAGTGGTGGGCCTGATCTCTGCAAACGATGAGAGGGCCTACCTGGAAGAGGTAGAGGATCTGCCGTGGTGGTGTCAGGAGAACTGCCTCTCCCTGAACGTCAGCAAAACAAAATAGATGGTTGTGGACTTTAGGAGGTCGGGGTCAGGGACTACAGCCCCCTCAGCATCGACGCACCGGTCGAGAGAGTGAACAGTTTTAAGTACCTCGGAGTCCACATATCTGAGGACTTGACATGGACCACACACATTGACAGTGTAGTCAAGAAGGCACGGCAACGCCTCTACTTCCTTAGGCGCCTAAGGAAGTTCAAAGTGAGTCAGAAGATCCTTAAGAACTTCTACTCATGCACAATAGAGAGCATCCTGACTGGTAACATCACCTCCGGGTTTGGGAATAGCACTGCACAAGACCGTAGCAGACTACAGAGAGTGGCCCATTCAGCCGAACGCACAATTGGAGGTGGGCTTCCCACTCTCCAAGACATTTACAACAAACGTTGCAGGGGTAAGGCTAAGAGAATAATCAAAGACTCTAGTCACCCACACAACTGCCTCTTTGAACTGCTGCGGTCAGGCAAGCGATACCGGAGTCTCATGGCCAGTACAGAGAGACTCAGAAGGAGCTTCTATCCCCAGGCCATCAGGATGCTCAACGACAATAAAACTATGTAACAAACCATCAAATACACTCACAGCATACACATACACACGTACACACTCACTTTAAATAAACAACTCACTGTAGCACCCACTTTACCCACTTTAGACACTTTAACACACTTTATATTTATTGGTAAAGAGATTTTCACTACAATTCATACCTCATTGCACCTTACCCTAAGTTGTACCTCATCCCATTGCTGCATTCAAGTTCAAGTTTCTTTAATAGTTGTCATACAGAAGTACAGAATACTTTTATACAAAATGCTTCTTTCTGTTACGCTCCAGAGACTGTGCTAGACAAAAGATAAGTATGAAATAAAATAGTATAGCATGTAAAAATAGAAGTAAAAAATAGAAGTCACGTACGTAGGCATAGTGTTCAGTATATACATATGTACAATGTTCAATGCAGAATAGAAGTAACTGAGTTACCATACAATATACAATATACTATGCAATATACTAATATACAATATACTATATAGTGCAAAGCAGAAATAGTATGCGGTACAATTTAGGTACAATTTACAGTAAGGTGTACTGAGGTATGGGTTGTAGTGCAAATCCTTTACCAATAAATATAAAGTGAATAGAATAGAATAGAATAGAATAGAATAGAATAGAATAGAATAGAATAGAATAGAATAGAATAGAATAGAAATAGTTTTATTATCCCGTGGGAAATTTGACACTGCAAATCGCTCAACATTTAAACATTTAGACAGGACAGGTCACGAATTAGAATAATAACACAAATCAATCAAGTTGCCTAGGATAAGAGTAGAGTAAAATAGAATAAAAATGAAATAAAATATACAGAAATAAATACAGTAAAAATAAAAAATTCACTGAGCATGGGGGAAAGGGGGGGGGGGGTACGGGTAGTAAAAAAAAAACACTGCAGTGTAAACAATTTGGTCAATATAATTTAACTATCTAACTAAATGAAATATATATTCACAGTATTCACAGTGTCACATAAGGTGCAGTATGCTTCAGGTAGTGTATTGTCCTCCTTGGGTTCCTATTAATCCAAGGTCAATGTCTGGCAGCCGCCGCTGCCCCCTGTTTTGTGTTTAGGTGTTCTAAAGTGTGGAGAGTGGGTGCTGCAGTGTGTTGTTTGTTTAAAGTGAGTGTGTGCGTGTGGATGTGTGTGTGTGTGTTGTGAGTGCATTTGATGGTTGTTGCATAGTGTTATTGTTTGTTGAGCAACCTGATAGAAGCTTCTTCTGAGTCTTTCTGTGCTTGCCATGAGACTCCGGTATCGCTTGCCTGACCGCAGCAGTTCAAAGAGGCAGTTGTTTGGGTGGCTGGAGTCCTTGATAATTCTCTTAGCCTTACCCCTGCACCGCTTGTTGTAAATGTTCTGGAGAGTGGGAAGCCCCCCTCCAATTGTGCGTCCGGCTGAACGTGCCACTCTCTGTAGTCTGCTACGGTCTTGTGCGGTGCTATTCCCAAACCAGGAGGTGATATTGCCAGTCAGGATGCTCTATATTGTACATTAGTAGAAGTTCTTAAGGAACTTTTGACTGACTTGGAACTTCCTTAGGCGCCTGAGGAAGTAGATGCGTTGTCGTGCCTTCTTCACAACACTGTCAATGTGTGTGGTCCATGTCAAGTCCTTGGATATGTGGGCTCCAAGGTACTTAAAACTGTTCACTCTCTCAACCGGTGCCCCGTCGATGCTGAGAGGGCTGTAGTCCCTGACCTCCGACCTCCTAAAGTCCACAATCATCTCCTTTGTTTTGCTGACGTTCAGGGAAAGGCTGTTCTCCTGGCACCATCCCGCCAGGACCTTGACCTCTTCCAGGTAGGCCCTCTCGTCGTTTGCATTGTACTGTATACTGTATTGTATTGTAACTCAGTTACTAATTTTTTTCTAGTCTGTATTGTATATTGTATATATGTATATTGAACACTTTTGTTTACACTTTGTTTACGTACTTGACTTTTTATTTTATACTTTATCTATTTTTATCTAGCACACTCTCAGGAGCAAAACGGAAAAAAGCATTTCATATTAAAGTATTCTGTATTTTTGTATGACAACTAATAAAGAAACTTGAACTTGGGTGGGCCAGTGCACAATGTGGGCAAGCCAGTGTTGCCTAGGCCCAATACTGGCTTCGCCCCTACTTTCAGCTATTATATCCAAATGAGCCTCAATTGACTGCAGTGCTAATAATAATTCTGAACTGGATAATGTGCCCATATCCCTGTAATGTCCTCCTGGGTACTGCCAGGCTGTCTATAAATTATATTTCTGAACTGGTGTCAATGAAGCAGCTTCAGGAGTCATTTGTCTAGACTGAAACATCTGAGACTATATGTTGTCTGAATTTAGACCAGATTTTCCCTTTTAACCTTTTAGGTGTATTTCGGGGAATTCTATCTTGGAATTGTATGGTGCCAGAGTTTTCAATTACCAGTTAACCATGGGTACATCATCCTTAGAAAATAATTTCAAAATGCTGTCTTACGTGATAACCATTCAAAGGGTTACCCTTACAGAAAAGTCCCTTACAAAAACAAAAACTGCTTCACTCAGAGGGAGGGCTGAAACGAGAGGTATGGTTTATGAGCTGATTCTCAAATTGGGACTTGCTCCACAATTGCATAGACCAGCTTTAAGTCGTACCATGGTGAGTTTCTGAAATTAATCTCTTTTTTGTGCAACTTCAAAAGAACCACACAAACAAAAACAGGTCTACTCGGTAGGGATGGGTACCTTTCACATTTGAACCGATACCACCTGTGAATCGATACCGGTACCCAACGATACCTTTTTTCTGTACTTTAGTCTCTAAAAATTGTATCTACCTACCTCAGTTGTAAAAAAAAATAATCCAAACTTAATATTTAATAAATAAATAATGTATTATTATTACTTTATTATTATTTACATCTTACTGATGTAAAGTATTTTACAACTGATTAAACAAACAAACAATCTAGCAGCAATGAACTACTCTGCTGCTGATTGAGTATTCAAGCAGTTATTTTCGCTCCACACTCACTGTGTGCTTCTCCCTCGCTTTGGAGAAGACCCGCTCTGCGGTGTGTGTGTGGCTTGTTTACCGACGTCACATCCTCTCTACTCTTCTGTCCTGAGTTGTGCCGGCTTGCACTGTAGCCCTAGGAGCTAACGTTATGTCCGACGGTTAGCTAATGTCAGCTTAAGTCTAAGAACGTTAAACGGGTTACAAATATTAGGGTGAGCAAACGTCCTCTTTTGCCCGGACATGTCCTCTTTTCACGCCCTGTCCGGGGCGTCCGGGGGGGGTTTATAAATTCATGGAAATGTCCGGGGTTTCATTGTTTTTCAGTTTCAGTTTCAGTTTCACAGCCCTTTGCGAGCATCTGAAGGCTCGGGACTGCATTTTTCGCCAAACATATACATGACCGAATTAAAGCGCTATTCGTTGCCGTTTGAATGCCATCTGAATCGCCAAAATCCGTGCCTCGGTTCTCGAGTTACATGCCAATATATGTCAGGCGTGCGACTTTTTACATGGCGCGCCAGGTTACTCCCGGAGAAGCATGCAGCTGCAGAGCCGCAGAGCCAGCGGCGCTCTCAGGGCCGCGCGCTGATGGCCGCGCTGTGAGGGCCGCTCAGCAGCGCCACCCACCCAATGGCTGAATTGCCAATGGCTGAATTGGAGTATTGCACTGTGCGGGCACAGCTGCGAGATCCGTGAGGGGCCAGACTCACACAATATCTTGAATGAATGCGTTTATTTATTTCGAACATAAATTGAAAATAAATAATAATAAAAAACAAGTAATAAACAGATTAAAAAACAAACAAGCAGGAGTATAGAATGAAGTGTAAACGTATGTATTCCTACCCCCTTGATTGATTGAAAACTTTATTAACAGATTGCAGAATGGGGTACAATACAGTACGGCTCAATACACACAATTGTTAAGGGGATGCAGACCAGAGAAAGACTTTCGTCTGGTTTACATCAGGGTCCCCCATTTTCAATTCATCATAACATATGACATACATGACATACAGATAGACAGTATTCAGTATACCTTCACACTTTTTGGATGTTACCCGGGAGTGAATTGTTTCGTGCTTTAAACATGATTTGTGCAGTCTTAAATTCAGCCAGGTCCCAGAGTTTCATGGCATGTGATTTAAAAAATAGTGTGTTTGTGTGTTCCAGATATCCAACCTTATTGATAATCAAATCAAAATCAAATGTATTTGTAAGGCCCGACAACACACGTTAATGTCCCTTCAGGCCCATGTCCCTTCAGGCTATGGATTTGCAGTGTTTTCCAGCTTATACAAAAAATTTATTATTTTGGAATATTGCAACTATACTACACAAAAACGTGAGTACACAAGTTCAACTCATGTTCAGCGCTATGTTACTCATTAGCACTAAAAGTGATTTTTCTTTATTGTGTACGAAACTTCAGAATGTTATCTTTCAAAAGAGACCAGGCTTATGCATGTGCTATAAGCATAAAGTATAAAGATAAGCTTTGCAAAAAAAGTATGCAGTCCTCAAGTTCAAGTAAAAAAAATTGCCACTTTTCTGGGCGCATGTTATGTGGTTAAATTTGGGATATTGCAACCACTGCAGAAAAATGTGAGTACACAAGTTCACGTTCAACTCAAGTTCAGACCTATATGCTACTCTATTTCATTAGCACTAAATGTAACTGAGGGGTACAATTCCCTGACTGTATTGTTAGATATGGTATTTAATACCACTACCTCTTGTACTTTAACTTCTGGCCATCCAGTACATGATATAAGTATGATGAACACTTTCCCACCTGATTAAACGAATCCACACAAATGTACAAATCGAAGGTTTAATATAGCAAAAGGTATATACAACGTTCACTTGTTTACACTTATGATTTGAAATATGCACTTGTATGGCAAATGAGTATTCGTAGGTAAATCAACATTGAATGTCCAATCTCTGGTTACGCAGGGAGTAAGTATACAACCTGGATATTTAGGAAACTATAGCGAAGGTACTTAAATGATTATAGCTGGATACACTAAGGGGGGGGGGGGGTCCCGCTGGTTGTAAGACAGTAGGAGGGGGGGGTTAGAGAAGCCGCTGGCGGTATCCCATCTGGCCGACGGTTTCTTGGGAGAATTCAAAGTCTTGAACACGGTGCCCACAGAACCTCGGTCCGCAGACGAATACAGCTGGACCCTCTGGTGGACGGTAGCTGCCGGTCCACAACGGAGAGACGTGAGGCGACCTCACTGGTGTAGAGCGCCGTCTCACCTGGAGTCCTCTCCGGGGGGTAGTTCCAACACTCCGCAGTGTTGGCCTTTATCCATGGAATAATCAAAGCACCCAAAGCATAATCCAAGCCGTGGAAGGCTCGCCGTCGTCCGGGTAGAGTAATCCAATATACAGGTCCAGTCGCCCTGGCCCGGAGCTCCTCGGATGCAAGCACCACTAGGGGTCTGCCCAGCCTGGTTAAGCGTCCAGATAACGTCAGGAACGATGGGGGTACTGATAACTTTAGAACTCTAACCGAACGATGCACCATACATAAATAGACTATTATTAGCTTAATAGAATACGTCCAACTCGACGGTATAGTGCCAAACTATGACTATTCAACTATTAATCTACACGATATCTCAATGCCTATTCTGAGGCCAAGTAGGCCTTACTACACCACACGTGCGTCGTGGGGAGGCTTCGCGTCTGTCACTCTGTTGGAGGGTAAAGAACTGGACTAAAAGAAAGTTCTACTTTACTTGCGCCATATATATATGCGCTATGAACAAATAGTACCATTCGTATTTCGCCCGACATATTCCTGCGCGGAACCGGGGCTTGCCACGACATGTTGGGCGGCACGATTGAACTTGGACCTAGGGGTATGGCAACCTGGCGCCAGGTTCTCGTCCAATGGTAGAATGAAACTATTATGGGCTGTTTAGTAGACTAAAGGGATATTCAGTGCATATTGTACAAGGAATATACAGGGGATATCAAACGATATACAAATACAATTAAATATATATATATAAATAAATATATATATTCGGTTTAATCTGATCCTTCACAACAGCCGCCCCCTAATTAGTCCCACCTAATTAGCTAAGCAGAGACAGATTAACCGCACTGTCTACCACTCAAGGTCCGCTGTAAGGGTCAGTCAACTCACAAAGTCATGGGGTCATGGTCATCATCGATAGTATCTGGGAGTCGGGGCAGTTCTATGAGCCTCGCCACGGGACGTGTGTAAGTGCGCCCTTGGACGAGTACTTCAGCTGCTCGGACCTTGCCATCGGCACCGGTGATCACTTTGCTTACGCGGCCAGCCGGCCACATAGCTCTGGGTAGTGACTGGTCAATAATCATGACGACTGTTCCTTCTGTCAGATTGTCTCTCTCTTTTACCCACTTCTGGCGGGTCTGTAGAGACGGTAGGTAGTGGAGTAGGAAGCTGCTCCAAAACTTGTCAGCCAATACTTGACTGTACCTCCACATTCTTCGGCCGTTCGCCTCTTCAGGCCTGTACATTGTCTGGGGTAGCGCGGGGTCCAGCCGCGCCATTAGGAGTGTGTTGGGGGTGACTGGGTCGACATCTGCTACATCACTGGAGACGTAACCGAGGGGCTTTGAGTTCAATACTCCCTCGATCTCCGTGAGGACTGTCATTAGGACTTCCTCCGCCACAGTCTGGGCCCCAAGTACGGCGTACAGGGCTGTCTTTATAGAACGTACTTCTCGTTCCCAGGTTCCACCGAAGTGGGGTGCGTTCGGGGGATTAAACTGGAAGTCAATCTGGGATGGAGCGAGGTGGGTCTTAAGTTCTGGGCCCATAGCTTGGAAGCTCTCTCTCAGCTCTCTTTCTCCGCCTTTAAAGTTTGTCCCGTGATCAGACAACAATGTAGACGGTTTTCCTTTCCGTGATGTGAATCTTCGGAAGGCCATAAGGAATGAGTCTGTGCTCATGGTCGGAAGGAGCTCGATGTGTATCGCTCTGGTGGTCATGCATTTGAATACAATACCCCACCGCTTCTCGGTGCCTCTTCCTCTCTTTATATACAACGGGCCAAAGCAGTCCATGCCTGTGGAGTGGAATGGCTTGTCGCCGATTCGGAGGCGACAGGGGGGTAAGTCAGCCATCCGTGGTATGCTGGGCTGCGCGCGCCACTTACGGCAGTCTAGACAGGTTAGCTGGAAGCGCCGTACTGCTTCTCTGCCTTGCAGTATCCAATAACGACGTCTGATCTCCGCGAAGACTCTCTCTGCTCCTGCGTGGTGGACATCCTCGTCGTATTTCTTTATGATCAGCTCTGTGACCTTGTGTCGGCTGTTCAAGACGATCGGGTACTTAGTATCATCCGGTAGATTGGGGGCTCTCCGCAGGCGACCACCCACTCTGATGAGATTATGGGCGTCACTCTCTGGTGCCAGGTGAATCAGTCTGCTGTCTGATGGGACGGGGTTTCCTCCCTGTAGACAGTCTAGCTCATCGGGGAACGAGTCTCTCTGGGCTCGTTGTAGTAGAAGAAGTTCTGCTTCTTCGTAGTCAGCTGCTGACATGTCCGTGGTGGACTGAATCTCTGGGTGGTGCCGCAGGAATGTTCTTTGCTGCGCACTCTCTAGGGTAATGCAGTCATCTATGTTGGGGTCTGTGGAGGCGACTGTGCTCAGTCCACAGAACATAGGTTTCTTGTTCTCAGCCTCCTCGGTACTTGCTTCCCGCGGGGTGGGCGTAGGTCACTCTCCTTCAGGGAGCTTGAGGAATTCTGGTCCGTCACTGTAGATGTTGCGACGGGTTAGGTCATCCAGAGACATTCCCCGGGTGATGACGTCAGCTGGGTTGTGTTTGGTGTCCACATACCGCCAGCTCGCTGCTTCTGTTAACTCTTGAATCTCGGTGACTCTGACTCCCACGAAGACTTTGTATCTGCATGAATCAGACTTGATCCATGTGAGTACTGTCGTGGAATCTGACCACAAGATTGTTCTGTGCACCGGAATGGTGAGTTCACGTTGGATTAACGTGGCTAGATGCGCTCCTGCTAGGGCTGCGCAGAGCTCTAGACGTGGGATAGATTGTTGCTTACGTGGGGCTATCCTTGAGCGGGCCAGGATGAAAGCAGTGTGTATCTTTCCTCCCTTCTCTTGGGCACGTAAGTAGGCCACCGATCCGTAGGCTACTTCGGAGGCGTCGCTGAAGACGTGTAGATCAATCTCGCATGTCTCTGGCCTCACTGTGGATGGGAAGTAGCTGCGGCGTATATTGACGCCTGGGAGTGAGCGGAGTTCCGTCTCCCACTCTCTCCATGTTGAGGCAAGGTGTGCGGGTATTGGGTCGTCCCAGCCCTGGTCCTTGTCCCATAGTGCTCGTACAATCATCTTTGCCTTGGTGGTGTAAGGTAGAATACATCCCAACGGGTCATATTGTCTGGCGAGTGTTCTGTACACACTCCGTCTGGTGGTCGGTATCGCCGTCGACCTTCCCTGCTCTGGAGCCAAGGGTTTGTGTCTATAGTGGAGCGAGTCTGTTTTGAAGCGCCAGACTAGTCCTAGTGTCATTTCTTGGGCTTCTCCTGGGATTGTCGCCATCCAGGTCTCGCTGCTGGCAGCCTTGTCCGCGGGGGAGAGGCTGCGCAATACGTGCGGGTCACTGCTGGCCCACTGCCTGAGATCAAAGCCGCCTTTGATCAGGGAGGCGCGTAACTTGATTAGGAGAGCCTCGGCTTCTTCTTGAGTCGAAACGCTTTGTAAACAGTTGTCCACGTAGAAACTGTTCTTCACACTGTGTTGGACCTCTTCATCTGCTGTTGGGTCCTCTGCGACGTGTTTCTGTAGTGCAAATGTAGCACAGCACGGGCTGCATGTGGTTCCGAAGGGGAGTACTTCCCACTGGTAGATGGCTGGGTTCTCATCTCCGATCCTCTCTCTCCATAGGAACCGCAGCAGAGGCTTGTCCTCCTCTACTAGTCTCACCTGCAAGAACATCCCTTTGATATCCCCGCTGATAGCCACCTTGTCCTGGCGGAAGCGCAGTAGCACGCCTAGTAGGGAGGGGCCGAGTGTGGGGCCGGGCAAGAGCTCTTTATTCAGATTTTGGGATCCGATCTGGTAGCTGCAGTTAAACACAATGCGATCCTTGCCGTTGTGATGGACCTTGTGATGCGGCACGTACCATGATTCGATCGTCTGATCGGCCTCTTTAATGTCAATCTTTGTTACGTGTCCCGCTGTGATTAGCTTCTCAATCTCAGCGCGGTACACACTCTCTTGAGCGGGGTCTTTGGCTAGGCGCCGCTCCGTGTTCAATAGATAGCGCTCCGTGGCGTCTTTCTTTGCGTGAAAGGTGGGCATTCCCTCTCGCCTCAGGAGTGGAGTTGCGTATCTCATCACTCCGCCGACTGTGACTCTCTTTGTCCCCTGCTCGAGTAGGTTGATGGCGTAAATGTCTTCTTTAGAACGAATATCTTTCTTTTCGTTCTTAAAGGGCATTGTCTCTAGTGTCCATAGCCTCTCGACATGCTGCAGGAGAGTGGTGTCTTCTTCTGTCATTCTGGAGTGGAGGCAGCTAGTGGCTGCTGTTCGGTTGAGAGATTTAGCGAGGGGGCCTTGTAGGGTCCACCCTAGGCGGGTCTCGACTGCTGCAGGACAGCCTCGGGGTCCTGTATGGACCCGGTCAATCGGGACTATGAGTTCTGCATGGTCGGAGCCTATCAGCAGGGTCGGGGTAGCGCCGTCTATGAGCGGGATAGGTAATTGGCGCAGGTGCACATATTTATCCATCAACTTGGTGACAGGGTAGGTGTACTGCGATAGTCCTATTTCTTGGCTGGTGAAAGCATTTGTAATCTTGTACCGTCGCTCTGGCTGCCCGTTTGCTGCGATAGTGAAGGAGACATTCTCGCCCTTTATCGTCTTTAAATCTCTTCTTATTGTCCGAATCGTCATTTCGTTCTTGCTCCCCCGCAGTCCCAGCTGGGCCGCAGCGGACGCGAGCAGAAGGGTCTTCTCTGACCCGTCGTCAAGGACGGCGTAAGTGTCCATGACTTTATCTTGGTAGCTCAATGTCACACGGACTACCTTTAAGAGCACTTGGGCGCCGCTGCTGCTGGCGGGGTCAATGTACATGACACTTGCCTTGGTGCCGCTCCGTGGTGCAGGTGGAGGCCGTCTTCCGTTACTTTCGTGTAGTATATCTAGATGGGCTCCATCGCACCGGCTGCACCTTTTCTTTAGGCGGCATTCGGCTGCCATGTGGGGCCGCGCACATCGATAACAGCGCCTGTTGGACTTTATCCATTGACTCACTTCTTCTGCATTCATCTTTGTGAATAGGTCACATTGTGACAGCCAGTGTTCTTTCTCACAGTAGGGACACGCTATCTTCCACTTCTCTTTTCTCGAGGGGGTGCTGTGACTCTTACTGCTCGGTACTGACTCTGATTGGTGCATGACAGTCACCGATCTTCTTCCATCATTTATTCTCCTGGGTCCCTCTCTGGAGCTTGGCGTGCTCCGCCCGAATGTATCTAGTCGTAAGCTGCTGACTTCTCTCGCCAGGAAGTCGGCTAGATCAAGGAGGGATGGCTCGGGGCCGTTGGGATCCCGGTAGTCTCTCTGCCGCCTAAAGCGCTCCTGTCTTGCGGGTGGCAGCTTCTCCAAAATCCTCTCGACGTTAGAGTTGGCGTATAGCTCATGCATGCCCTTTTCCCGTTGCACTCCCAGCATCCCTACCAGGGACTGCACTTTGATTGACAGGTCGTCTAATGAGCGATTGTCCGTGGCTGGGGGTAGGCGATCAATATGCCTTATCTCTTGGATTACGTAATCCCATATACGTCCATATCTCTGGTCCAGCGCCGCTAGGGCCGCTGTGTATGGTGTCGAAGAGGTGGCATAGGCTAGCGCTATATTGTGCGCTCGCGGTACTTTCAGGTGCTTCAGTAATATTGCATACTTGTGGCGTTCATCAGCGACATCCACCATCATTGTCTCTAAGCACATCCGGAGCTCCGTGTACTGTGCTCGACTCTCATAGGCGAAGTCTGGAAATGACGGCGTGGCAATGTATGACGCCGTGGATGGCTGATACATCGGCGAGCGTTGGGGGAGAGACCTCCTGGGCGAGTCCCCTCTTGCGCCTCGCTGTGGGCTGGTACTGACAGGGTACCATGGCCCGCTGGTCCAGGTGCTATTCCTCGGGGCTGGTCGTGCGTCGTGCTCACCCGTGAATAGAGTCGGGGGTCTGTAGCGCAGCGCCGCGGGGGTATAGCCTGGACTGTATGGGACCTCCTGGTCCGGTGGAGTACTGTGCTGTCGTCGGGCTTGGTTCTCCTCCTCTCCCTCTTCTTCCTCTATCAGATCTTCCAGATCCTGTAATCGTTTATTTAGCTTCTCCGCAGTGTATGCCGCTCCTTCCTTGTAGCTGGGTCTCGCTTGGACCGGTCTGGGAAGGGGGTCTGCGGGGTGTCTAGACTCGGTCTGTTGGTCAAGTTCAGGGTCGCTTGCTCGTTGAGGAGACGCTGCCCTTGACTGTTGTCTCGACGAGTTCCTTGAACCCCTGGCGGAGGGGGAGGGTGTTGCCTTGCGGATCAGCTGCTCCATTAGCTGCGCTTGTAACTTGTCGCGCTCGACTTCGCGCTTGGTGAGATCTGCTTCTCTTTGGGCACCGGCAGCGGCGCGCTGGGCGTCGGCCCGGTCTCTTGCCATATTCTCTTCTGTCTGAAGGCGTCTCATCTCCAGGCGTGTGCGCTCTTCTTCGCTCCGTTGTTACGCTTGGAGTTGTTCGCGCTCGCTAAGCGCCTGTGCTTGGAGACGGTCTCTTTCAATGGTAAAATGTTCGCGCTCGCTAAGCGTCTGCGCTTGGAGTCGATCGCGTTCGGTAGAGGCTGTCAGGCTGACGAGGAACGCCTGTTGTAGCATCCTCTCCGCTTCGCTGGGGGAAGGCGGTTGTGGAGGTGAGCCGCTCCTGCGTGAGCCGCTCCTGGGGGTACTCGTTGGGGAGTCCTGGAGCTCTATTTCCTCGGCGCTCTCCTCCTCTTCTTCCGTGCAGAGTTCTCTCGCTGTAGGGTTGTCTTCCTCCCGGGGGTGGTCGGGGACTACTTCTTGGGTAGTGGCGGGGGGTAAAGGCATGTCCGCTCCCTCCTGGTCCCCACCGTGAGCTTGGTCAGTTACATTAGGACCTACTAGGGCCTCTGTGGTCGGGGAAACCTGGTCGTTAAGGTCAGACATAATTTTACTTTCTACTTTTACCGCGTTTACCGTTTGTCGAAGGCTAGGTAGTTGACTGACAGTGTAAGCCTCTAAGTACTGAGGTGTCTGTCGTCTGCGCCGCGGGCGTTCTAGGTTAGGAGGATCGTTTCGTGGAGTGTTCATCATAGGCCATTTCAATATTAATAACACTATATTAATATTACACTAGTTACCATCCGGCTCGAAGGACCAATTGTAACTGAGGGGTACAATTCCCTGACTGTATTGTTAGATATGGTATTTAATACCACTACCTCTTGTACTTTAACTTCTGGCCATCCAGTACATGATATAAGTATGATGAACACTTTCCCACCTGATGAAACGAATCCACACAAATGTACAAATCGAAGGTTTAATATAGCAAAAGGTATATACAACGTTCACTTGTTTACACTTATGATTTGAAATATGCACTTGTATGGCAAATGAGTATTCGTAGGTAAATCAACATTGAATGTCCAATCTCTGGTTACGCAGGGAGTAAGTATACAACCTGGATATTTAGGAAACTATAGCGAAGGTACTTAAATGATTATAGCTGGATACACTAAGGGGGGGGGGGGGGTCCCGCTGGTTGTAAGACAGTAGGAGGGGGGGGTTAGAGAAGCCGCTGGCGGTATCCCATCTGGCCGACGGTTTCTTGGGAGAATTCAAAGTCTTGAACACGGTGCCCACAGAACCTCGGTCCGCAGACGAATACAGCTGGACCCTCTGGTGGACGGTAGCTGCCGGTCCACAACGGAGAGACGTGAGGCGACCTCACTGGTGTAGAGCGCCGTCTCACCTGGAGTCCTCTCCGGGGGGTAGTTCCAACACTCCGCAGTGTTGGCCTTTATCCATGGAATAATCAAAGCACCCAAAGCATAATCCAAGCCGTGGAAGGCTCGCCGTCGTCCGGGTAGAGTAATCCAATATACAGGTCCAGTCGCCCTGGCCCGGAGTTCCTCGGATGCAAGCACCACTAGGGGTCTGCCCAGCCTGGTTAAGCGTCCAGATAACGTCAGGAACGATGGGGGTACTGATAACTTTAGAACTCTAACCGAACGATGCACCATACATAAATAGACTATTATTAGCTTAATAGAATACGTCCAACTCGACGGTATAATGCCAAACTATGACTATTCAACTATTAATCTACACGATATCTCAATGCCTATTCTGAGGCCAAGTAGGCCTTACTACACCACACGTGCGTCGTGGGGAGGCTTCGCGTCTGTCACTCTGTTGGAGGGTAAAGAACTGGACTAAAAGAAAGTTCTACTTTACTTGCGCCATATATATATGCGCTATGAACAAATAGTACCATTCGTATTTCGCCCGACATATTCCTGCGCGGAACCGGGGCTTGCCACGACATGTTGGGCGGCACGATTGAACTTGGACCTAGGGGTATGGCAACCTGGCGCCAGGTTCTCGTCCAATGGTAGAATGAAACTATTATGGGCTGTTTAGTAGACTAAAGGGATATTCAGTGCATATTGTACAAGGAATATACAGGGGATATCAAACGATATACAAATACAATTAAATATATATATATAAATAAATATATATATTCGGTTTAATCTGATCCTTCACAACACTAAAAGTGATTTTCCTTTTTTGCATTAGTAACTTCAGAATGTTATCTTTCAAAAGAGACCAGGCTTATGCATGTGCTATAAGCATAATGTATAAAGATATGCTTTGCAAAAAAAGTATGCAGTCCTCAAGTTCAAGTATAAAAAAAAGATTTCCGCTTTTCTGGGACAAGCATGGGACAAGCATTTTCCAAGCATATGTTAAAACAATAAAGGCATCTTTGAGTAAACTTTGAGTAGAGATTCAAGATTCAAGAGGTTTATTCATCACATACAGTATAGTACACAAGACATAGTGAAATGAAGGTGGTCATTAAGTATCTCGAGGCTGGGGCCAGCATGTCCTCTTTTTTGGAAATCAAAATATGGTCACCCTACAAATTATGTGAAACTATCTAAGGAGTTCCGACAGCTAAAAATAAAACCCACCGCGGCAGCGCGAGCACATAGCTAAAAACTTTTCGAGAGGAGTGGAAGTTTGGAGATAGACAGTAGTGTTTCAAGAGACTGGCTACACTGTAATATGATGCTGGGCTGTAGTGATCAGTTGTTCCGTGTGGCGCAAGTATGTAAAAAAGAAAAACAGAAACAACACGTTTGTCATCTGTAGTAAATAAATGAAGCTGTAATCCATTCGTGACCATGCACAGAGCCAGTGTCCCATTGTGTCCCGGATTCAATCTCCTCTCCTATAAAGACGCTCTGTGGCTAGGCTAACAGCCATGTCAGACAGAGCAGATGTGGAAACTGAGCTACACTTTCTAACAACCTGCCCACTACCAAGATAGATATCAGAGACATATACTCCCCAGTCCCCATGAATTGCAAACACCCAAAGAGAGTTTGAAAACATGTATTGTGCCTAAACGTGCGGTTTCGTTTTTGCGGTCAACAAAACGTGACGTCATCGGACTTTTTTATTTTTTGCGCATGCATTGTACTGAAAGTTGGCACCGGCGGATCTCACGTGCATCGATACTCGGTAGTACCGACGTGTTTCGGTAGGTACCTTTAAAAGTACCGAATTCGGTACCCATCCCTTCTACTCGGTGAGTGCTGTCTGGCTCGGGTGCAAGAGAGAGAGAGAGAGAGAGAGAGAGAGAGAGAGAGAGAGAGAGAGAGAGAGAGACAGAGACAGAGACAGACAGAGACAGAGATAGTGTATGTATAGAGGAAGTATAGTATGTGTGTGCCTTAGAGGGAGAGTGAGAGAGACAGAGACAAAGTCAAAGGAGGTATTCAATAAGTATGCACCCTGTCCCCTGCTCTACTAGAGCCATATGAAATCTGTTTTATTTTTTTCCAAATTCCATTGAATTTTTTTCCAAATTCCGTGTTTTCCGTTTTAATATTTCAGAATTCTGTATTTTGCTTTGTATGCTCATTTTACCATCAGAAATAGTGTCTAATAAGTGGGAATGAATAAATGTCCACAATTTAATAAGATATAACAGTCCATTTAATAGGGATGTCTTAAATACTTCGAAGCTTCGTTCGATGGGCATGGGATTCGAATATGAAAATAAAATTTGATTATAAAAAAAATAAAAAAAACAATTATATATATTTTTGCAAAATCAACTCTGCGTCTCTTTGTTAACTACAACAAGCAATGCTGTTTGTTATTTAAGATGAGGTCGGACTCGGCACTGACAGATTTGTGTTCATTGTGCTGCTTTTATAAAGCCTCAAATGACGGCTTACAATATTTCATGAAAGCAAAGTGTTTTGTTTGTCTAAGATTTAAAAAGGTTTAAACTTTACAGCACTGACAAAGTTGAACAAAGTGCTGTACAAGTCCCACAACATAAAAAAAAAAAAGTAAAAAAAAAAAAAAAAAAAAAAATTATTTTTTTATAGTTGGATCCATTTTTATTGCTCAATTCCGCGATTCCGTCCGCGATTCCGTAAACGCGGATTCCATATGGCTCTATGCTCTACCTCTCCCTGTGTCAGTATGTGTTTTTGTCTCTCTGTCCCTCTCTGTTCTTTCTCTTCTCTCTCTTTCTCTCTCTTTCCTCTCTCTCACTCTCGCTCTCCTTCATGTTCCCCTGTTAGTCTAGAGTTTTAGTCTAGCATTTGGTTCCTGCGTATTTGAGTTCCTTGTTTCCTGTTCTCTGTGTTGGTACATTGTTCCATGTTCCATGTGAGTGTTCCCCAGTGTTTCATGTTTCTTGTTAGTATTTAGTAGTATTCTTTTTGTTTCCCCTTTTTCCTCTTTCCAGTGTTACTGAGATTTTGGTTAGTAATCTTTTTTTGTTCCCCCTGTATCCCTCTTTCCAGTGTTTACTGAGCTTTGGTTTGTTTTCTGTGTAATTTTTATGAGCCCTGCTTGTTTTTGTATGTCGGGCATCCTTGGACCCACTATCTGCCTCGTCCTGTCTGCTCTTGGGTCCTGTTGCGTCCCCCCCCCTGTGACAAGTATAGAGGAAGTATAGTATTGTGTGCATGGCCGCCTAGTTATAGTTGAAAGTGGGGGTGCAATTTTTTAAAAATCTCTTTTTTTTAAATTTTTTTTTTTATTATTTTTTTTGGGGCAGGCAAGGGGTGGTTTGATTTTATTTTTTTAAATTTAATTTTTTTTTAATTTAATGAACCTGTACATGCAATTTCCTGCAATATAGAGCCTTCAATCTTGACCAATAAAGCTGCTCTTTTCACTATAAAACTCAGTTTATATTGCAGTATGATAGCCAATTACTATAATAATAATATATTAATATATATATATATATATATACTGTATATATACTGTATATTGATTTTTCGCTCATTTATTTTTATTAAATCAATCTCCTTTCAAATAGGCCAAGTTTTTAATAAGAAAGAGAAAAAAGATATATTTCCATTACCTGTAACTCTTGTGTCTCTTTCTCTCCTTCTCTGCCTCCTCCCTGAGTCTGCAATGCACAGTCATGACATCGATCTCAAAAAAAAAAGTAAAAAAAAAGATTTTTTTTTTGGGGCCCCTCGTCACTAGAGGCCCACGGGCCGCGGCCGTCGTTAATCCGGCCCTGCTCGTCTGCCATATAGATAGCGAACGTATTTTGCAAACGAAGTCATGTCATCCAGCTGACACCATTATCTAGATAATATGACACCGTTAGCTAGCGGCTAACGCCAAAGTTATATTATTATTATTATTTATTAGAGGATTTATTTTACGGTATGACCAGATGGCATTTCGGACCGTGAAACACTTTTATTGTATTGCGTGGTAGAAGTTCTACCACTCAATAGTAAAGACATGTCTAACATAATAGGTTGTTTGAACAACTTACTTAGTGGAAAAGCCTGCTGTTGTGCCTAAAGTGTTCACGCTGCCGCGGCTCCACTCTGTCTGCTGGGGGGTGGGAGGCACTGGATCAAACCATAATGGGCAGGGGGGTGTCGCAATCTTTGGAAACTTAAAAACTTGCTATTAAGTGTCATTGCGTATTATTAATTTGATTGACATTACGTAGTTATGGTTAGATAAGATTTATATATTGGGGGGGGGCATATCATATTTTTCATATGATCAAAAAGTGAGGGAGCAAAGGGACACGTTTGCTCCCCCAAGTTCAATACTGGTGGAGCACCTGCTTCGAATGCTCCATTATGTAGGCGTCTATGATTGTGTGTGTGTGTGTGTGCGTCACCGTGCGTGCGTGCGTGCGTGCGTGCGTGCGTGCGTGCGTGTGTGCGTGCAGGGGCGTAGCTGGGGGGGGTAGCTTAGGATGATTTTTTTTTTACTAGACGTCACTCAGGTGTATTATTGATGCTCTCATTGATACTATGTTTGTTTCTGAAGTGTGTGTGTGTGTGTGTGTGTGTGTGTGTGTGTGTGTGTGTGTGTGTGTGTGTGTGTGTGTTTTTCATCAATAAAAAAATTGCCAAAAAAAAATCCGCTTACGCGCGCTCGCATTCACTGGGGGCCTACAAATACATTCTTTCATGGGGCCCAGAATCTGGAGCTACACCCCTGCGTGTGTGTGTGTGTGTGTGCGGCTGGTGGTGCACTTCTCTTTTAGACTCTTTTTTCCCTCTCCCGGTCTTGGAAGGTGATATAATGATTCATGGAACAGGCGCAGGTTAGTGATGACGTGGGTTGCCATAGCAACAGCATGCAGTGGGCACTGGAAGATATCCAACTCTTCTTCGTCACACCGCAGAAACCCATGATTGTTACACACACACACATAGATACTGCACATGCATACACACTGTACCACCATGTAGTACACCATACATTGTACTACTGCATCACGACTTACACAGCTGCACAAAAGTGTAACGTTTGGGGTTTTGCTCTCCTCTGGGAGCAAAGCGTTATCTGCTAACCTGTCTATCTCCCCTGATTGCATTCATTGGCACCTGGTGTGTCTAGTTAGGGTGGCTTTATATGCACTTCCGTGTTACCGTAACATTGTCAGTCGATCACTGAACCTTGCCGTAAATAATACCATGCATTCATGTTAAAGCTTTATCGCTCCTTGCCACAGAGGATAAGCTTGTTCGTTTTCGTGCCTCTTTGACTGTCGTGTAAACTCGTTATGGAATATGTTATATCGCTGTGAGTCTATGCAGCATCGTTGTCGGAAGTGTATTCCATTGGTTGTGTTTATTATTTCGTGTATCTTGTTTTGGAGGCTTGGCTTTCTCCCCTTTATTTTCCCCCTGTTTAATATTTAGTTTATTTTGTGCTTGTTATTTAACGTGTTTTTGGAGACAGAGATTCTTCTCTTTTGTTTATTTGCTCTCGTTTACATGTAATTTATCTACTCGAGATAATAAAGAAGTATCCTTTGTTTGAGAATCAACACCTGCCTCTTGTCTATCCGTTCTGCACTGCACCTGGGTCCAACACACCAACCAAGCCGTAACACAAAGGTCCAGACTGCATGCTGTCCTTCAAAGAAAAACACACACTTCTACACACGGAACTGTGTGTGTGTGTGTGCACATGTGTGCACTACTACTAAATAACCCGCCACTCACACCGCTATATCACTCGAACCATATGGAGAAAATTAAGCAAAAAAGGCAATGATGAGACGAAAAAACGGCATGGAAATCTATTCCACAGGAATATGCACATTAGACAAGTGTATAAAAAGTACTGAGGATCAAATTAAGCAGTTGTGGTGTTTCATGCCATCATTAGAACTTAAGGTCGGGGTAAAGTGAAAATAAATATGTGTTTCTGAATTTGTCACAGACAAATGTGTTATTAACCACCTTGGCAAATTTGAAAAATTATAAAACCAGGTCAAAAACCGCTCATTTGGCTGCTCGGACCATTGCTCATGTATAATGTGTTTAGAAACAAATCTCTGAATTTGCTTTACCCGGACTTTAACCCCTTAACTCATTGACCGCTACGCTTAAGTGCGCGAGAGGGCGCTAGAGCACCACCGCTTTAATCAATGGGAGGACTGGGAGATTTGCGAGTGCTTAAAATATATCTTAAATTATGGCTATGGGTCTAATACCCTCTTCGATTATCAGTGAGTTGCTTGCAGTCAACATGTACAAAACGGATTGTTTTTTCATCTGTACATTTCCGTTTTTTACCGTTTTGAATACGAGTATAGTTTTGGTGATTTCTAGTAATTCCAGAGAAAGACGCGATAATAGCCCTTTAGTGGAATACACAAAACACGTTGTAATTTTTCTGCTGATTATCGAATCTTCCTGAAATCAATGCTAGATCATCATTATTGTCCTTCCTCGTGCATACATGAAATGGCCCTCATAGCGCGGCGCCCCCCCCCACCACCTCCTGCACCCAACGGAAAACAGCCACACATCATACACACACAGATACAGCGTCGATCGGGGTAGAATACATATCAGATCAACAATCAAATTTATATATAATGTTCTTACCTTGTATCTGATGTAATGCAAAATAACGAATCCAATTATCTGATCGCCATTTGAAGTACTGGGCGCGGAGGTCCGTGCCACGTTCAACAGCCTTGCATATGAGGCAGCCTTGCAGATATATAATTGAAATCAGGTTACCTCGCTTGATTATCCCCACGGCTTGGATCGTCCCAGAAAAAAAACTATACCATTCCCAGTGGAGTGCAATACCAGCCGGAAGGCGTAGGGGGCGGTATTTGTCCTTTTGCAAGCTCAGACCCATTCCCAACGATAACATCAGGCTGGATGGATGAAAATGAATGGATATCGCTAATAAAATAAATAACGATTAAAACCTGACTATACTCGTGTTTGGCACTCAAGCGATGGCGAGTTAACCCGACTATCATCGTGACTGGCGTTGAATGAGTTAAGCCCGATGGGCCCGGTATAAATAGATCAATACAGTCCGTATTCATTAATGTTGCATATTTTTTTCAAATGTAGCCAAGAGTAAATACCCTAACCCTGTAAGGGTTCCCCCGGTCCTGCGTCACAACCCTTATCTGTCCATGGACAATTCCCACAACCCTCATCTGTCCATGGACAATTCCCACGCCTGAACTACGTCTCTCAACCACCAGGGGGACTAGTTCAGTGCATTCATCTTTGTTGTCTTTTATTTATTAATGTCCTGTCTGTCATCACCAATCTGTTGTGTGTTCATCTGTTGTCCTTACTGTGCCCCATTGTCTAGTTTAGTTTTGTCTCCTTGTGTCTGTATCTATGTGCTGTTTGGTGTTGTCATGTTTCTGTATATTTCCCCTGTTACATTTCATGTGTAGTCATTACCCAGCTGTGTGTCATCTCACTAATCATCCTCTTGTCTCTAATTAGTCCTTGTATATAAGTGTTGTCAATCCAGCTGTCCGTTGCTGGATCATTACTTTTGTTTGTTGTTCACCGTCGTGAGTACTCTCTTAGTGTTGTGTTTATATTATATTCCGTGTGTCAATAAAGTGCACGTTATCCTGAAAGAAGCAACCAACGCCTACCGTCTCCTATCTATCCTCTCCTCGGCCTATACTGCAAATTGGGTTCCACACCACATCATGCCTTCAAAGCGTTCCAACCGTAACATAACCCTATCAAAACAGCAGTCAAAGTGTATATTTTCAGCACTACGTTTTTTTACCAATGATTTTAAGTGTTATTAGAGAAATATGTGTTCATACTGTAAATGTCTCGGCGCATCCCGGCGGAAACCGGATGAATTAGACACAAGGACATAACGCATCATTGAAAGCGTTGTAGTCCTAAAACAGAGGAGACCCAGAGATTTCAATGGACATCAACATTTCATAAAACGACACTACCTAGCCGAGGCGGACCTTTAAAAAAGTGAATATCAGGAAGGCAGCAGGTCCGGACGGCATCCCCGGCCGCGTCCTAAAAGTCTGTGCCGACCAACTAGCCCCGGTATTCACTGACATATTTAACCTGTCCTTAGAACAGGCTGTCATCCCCACCTGCCTGAAGAAGTCCACTATTATCCCTGTACCCAAAAAATCCAAGCCTGCTTGCCTCAACGACTACCGCCCTGTAGCTCTCACCTCCATAGCCATGAAGTGCTTTGAGAAGCTAGTAAAGGGCTACATCTGCTCCTCCCTCCCCATCAACATGGACCCCCTGCAATTTGCATACCGCCCCAACAGGTCCACGGAGGACGCCATAGCCCATGTGCTGCACACAGCAGCATCACACCTGGACAAGAGGCAGGGGAACTATGTGAGAATGCTATTCATCGACTACAGCTCGGCATTCAATACCATAGTCCCCTCCATACTCATAGCCAAGCTCAGGGACCTGGGCTTGAACTATGACCTCTGCCAGTGGGTCTTGGACTTCCTGACTGGCAGACCCCAGGTGGTGAGAGCAGGCAACTGCACCTCCTCATCCATCACCCTCAACATAGGGGCCCCCCAGGGCTGTGTTCTGAGTCCCCTCCTCTACTCCCTGTACACACACGACTGTGTGGCTCAGCGGAGTAGCAATACAATCATCAAATTTGCTGACGACACAGTGGTGGTGGGCCTGATCTCTGCCAACGACGAGAGGGCCTACCTGGAAGAGGTCAAGGTCCTGGCGGGATGGTGCCAGGAAAACAGCCTCTCCCTGAACGTCAGCAAAAAAAAGGAGATGATTGTGGACTTCAGGAGGTCAGGGGTCAAGGACTACAGCCCCCTCAGCATCGACGGGGCACCGGTTGAGAGAGTCAACAGCTTCAAGTACCTCGGAGCCTACATATCCGAGGACTTGACATGGACCACACACATTGACAGTGTTGTGAAGAAGGCACCTAAGGAAGTTCCAAGTCAGTCAGAAGATCCTTAAGAACTTCTACTCATGTACAATAGAGAGCATCTTGACTGGCAACATCACCTCCTGGTTTAGGAATAGCACTGCACAAGACCGAAGCAGACAACAAAGAGTGACACGTTCAGCCGAACGCACAATTGGAGGGGGGCTCCCCACCCTCCAGAACATTTACAACAAGCGTTGCAAGGGCAAGGCTAAGAGAATCATTAAAGACTCCAGTCACCCGAACAACTGCCTCTTTGAACTGCTGCGGTCAGGCAAGCGATACCGGAGTCTCAAGGCGAGCACAGAAAGACTCAGAAGAAGCTTCTATCCCCAGGCCATCAGACTGCTAAACGAACAATGAACACTACACAACAACAACCACCAAACGCACATAGCACACACATCCACACGCACACACTCACTTTAAACAGACACACTGTAGCACCCACTCCACACACCTTATAGCACACACCCACTTTAAACAAACACACTGTAGCACCCACTCCCCACACTTTATATTTATTGATGAAGGATTGCACTACAACTCGTACACCTTACTGTAAATTGTACCTAAATTGTACCTCATCCCATTTCTGCTTTGCACTATATAGTACTGTACATTAGTACACTGCATAGTATTGTATATTATATGGTAACTCAGAACATTGTACATATGTCTATACCGAACACTGTGACCTAATTTTCTTCTTCTAAATTACATGCTATACTATGTTATTTGATACTATCTTGTCTAGCACAGTCTCTGGAGCGTAACAGTAAGAAGCATTTTGTATGAAAGTATTCTGTACTTCTGTATGACAACTATTAAAGAAAAAGAAACTCACACCAGCCTCCGTGAAAGCTGCTGAAAATAATATTTGCGAAAAAGTTATTTTGTGATTATATCTCACGGGTCAAACAAATCTGAACGTTATTGCCATAAAATAGAACCAAGTTTGTTTCTTTACCTTTCTGTGAACGTCTAGGAAAAAGAGCGTCTCAATCTGATGAAAAATGGCGGAGCTATTTACATAAAAGTAAACCACAAAAAGTGTTACAGGCGCCTGGTGGTACTAAATCCAGATTGAAAGAGGATATTTGGCCCGATCCATAGATGTATGACTTGGTCATAATAAGGTCATTTATAGGCCTGATATTTTACTATATTCATATTTCAAATTGTCCGGATGGCAAAATGCAGTACTGTATCTATAAAAAAAAATGTAAATCATCTGCCCTTTATTCATTTGCTTAGATTCTTTGTACACTTGATCTCAAGAAGGTGCTGAGTGAGCTCAGTGGCAATTTTAGCATGGTATTATTCATCGTCAAAAGATGAAAAAGAAAATAATAATAATAATTTATTCTCCTTTGGTTCATTACAATTTACTCAAGCATAGTAACAGACACAATATTTCTGACACTGAGAATACATTCCCTAGACCTAGAACCAAGAACATGCAAATGGACCTTGTAGAAGTGGAGCAATCTTCCATTTACTTGGGTATGTACTTTTAGGCGAATTTTCTGAAAATATGTCTAGGGCTTAAAGGAAAACTCCAACATTTTGGGAAATTAGCTTATTTAACATCTTCCCTGGAGTTAGACAAGAAGATACATACCTTTTTTGTCTCTGTGCGTGCATTTAGCTTTGGGAACAGTCGCTCCGTTAGCGTAGCTTAGCTTCATCACTGGAAGTGAGGGAGGACAGTAGCCTGACGTTCCCTATAGGTTTGTTGATATTCTCATTCCTTCAAAGGATCCGAACCGATTGAAGTTTATGGATACCATGACTTAAAATCCTCTTACCTTGACGATTAAAAGCCTCCCCAATTTAGAAAACAGTAATCCAATGGCTGGTATTGATAATATAATACTAACTGCTGCACGCTCGGAGCTAACCGGAGCTAACACAGAACAGGATGGTAAAGCAAATATAATGACTTCCTTTCTGGGGTTTTCAAAATAAAAGTGCAATGTTTATAGCAGCGGAACATGTTTATTTTGTACATTATCTAACGTTAACAAGAACCTAAACTAACTTAATGAAGCTAAGCTATGCTAACGGAGCAACTGTTCCCAAAGCTAAATGCACGCACAGAGACAAAAAAGGTATGTATCTTCTTGTCTAACTCCAGGGAAGATGTTAAATAAGCTAATTTCCCAAAATGTTGGAGTTTTCCTTTAAGAGGTTAAGATAACTGAACAAAAGGCAGCGTTTAATATGATCTACAGCAGTGGTCACCAACCCGTCGATCTTGATCGACTGGTCGATCTTTGAGACCTTCCCTGTAGATCTTTCCCTGAAAGAAAATATGTATTATTCTTTTTTTTTATCTTTCCCTGAGAGTCCACATTACAGTTCTACTTTTGTTTTGATGTGAAAAGTGATGCTGCATAAGATTACTGCACTTAGCACTGACTGAGAAAGTACATATTACAGTTCTACTTTGACAAACATATTACAATTAGCATTTTCTAATGTTAATAATATGAGAGTCCACATTACAGTTCTACTTTTGTTTTGATGTGAAAAGTGATGCTGCATAAGATGACTGCACTTAGCATTACAGTTCTACTTTATAAAATGCTAATTGTAAATATGTTTGTCAATGTTAATAATATGAGAAAGTCCACATTACAGTTCTACTTTTGTTTTGATGTGAAAAGTGATGCTGCATAAGATGACTTAGCACTGACTGAGAAAGTACATATTACAGTTCTACTTTGACGTTTTAATGTTGGACCAAAGAATTGCATGTAATTAGAATACAGGCAAATAAAAGTCATTTAGTTTAAAGTACAATCTTGGCTGTCTTTTTCTCTCAACGATTCAATAGGTAGATCTTGCCTTCACCAAAAAAAAAAAAGTGATCTTGGGCATAAAAAGGTTGGTGACCACTGATCTACAGTGTGCGATTCAACATTCCACAGGATATATTTCTATACGTTTGACTGTTATCAACCATATAAATTAGGGATGCACGATAATTATCGGGTCGATAATTATCGGGCCGATACCAGCAATTATGAGGTCATCCCGATAAACCCGATAACATTATTGATAGCTCCGATAATATAATAAATGTTTTGGTTAAAAGAAATCCGGTGTGGATGGATTGGGATGAAGGGCGTTTGTTTTTCTGTAGGCTCCTCCCGTTTTGCCAGTACTGTGGTACGACTGATAGCGTGTGGTTTAGGAAGAGGGAGTTTTTCACAAATCCAGCGCTCCCTTTCTCATGCCTGGCTGTGACGTAGTCGCGTAACTTTCAGAAGCAGCACAGACAGTAAACAAGGATGGCGTCGTCGGTAGTGTGGGACTTTTTCAAAGTTTCAGAGGAAAACAGTTTGCTTGCTATTTGCAGTGATGGGAATAACGGCGCTATAAGTAACGGCGTTACTAACGCCGTTAGTTTTTTCAGTAACGAGTAATCTAACGGATTACTCTTCCAATCTCAATAACGCCGTTACCGTTACTGCAAATAAATGCAGCGCGTTACTATGAATGAACCTGTTTCTTTCATCAGACAGATATCTGCGCTGAGAGGCAATATGTTCTTCCTTGTTTAGTGGGCAGTGCGTGAGCCAGGCGGATACATGCTGACGATTGGCTGAGGTTGAGTGAAATGTCATGGTAAGCCAATCAGAGGTAGAGGTAGGCGGGTGTTCGAAAGCATCTACAGTCTGACACACAGCGACACAACACAAGCAATTCAGTCAGCGTGAGACCGCGGGTCCGTGTAGTGTACGTTTTGAGCCCAAATAATCCAAAACGATTCCAACGGAACAACATACATAGCAGTCAGCGTGAGACCACGGTTCACTCTTGTTGTGTTGCAGCGCAGGGCAGTAGTGGCTCTACTGCTGACAGGCTCAACATAGTGCTGCACTTCCTGGTTTAATAGCACAGTCTGGTGCGCAGAGATATATATCTGTATGTCATGCATGTCTTAAATGTCATGATTAGATTCGTTTAGAATGATTCGATTAGATTCGTATATCTGTATGTTGTGTATGTCATAAATGTCATGAATTGAAAATGGGGGACCCTGATGTAAACAAGACGAAAGTCTTTCTCTGATCTGCATCCCCTTAACAATTGTGTGTATTGAGCCGTACTGCTGTACCCATTCTGCAATCTGTTAATTAAAATGTTCAATCAATCAGTATATTTGTTATTTATTTTTGGTATAGTGCTTAACAAGCATAATTTAATGTTGCCCAGTTGTGGCCTGTTGAGGGGCAATACATATCAAAAGTTCCAAAACATCTATTGTATTTGTATGATCCACTATATAAACATAGTAATTATAATATCTACATACATGGCATTTGATTGGAGGCTAGTCTCACTTTGTCCCACAGCGACATTAAAATAGTTTAGATTTGTGTATGTTGTTTATGTAAAAAAAATAAAAATATTGAAAGTAACGCAATAGTTACTTTCTGAAGTAACTAGTTACTTTTATAATTTGTAACTGAGTAAGTAATTTAGTAACTTTTTGGAAGAAGTAACTAGTAACTGTAACTCGTTACTTTTTAAAAGTAACTTGCCCATCAAAGGGCAACAAGCTATAACACATCCAACCTAATAAGTCACCTGAAACATCACCACCGCTACGATGGTGTATTCAAATCAGACGACGGTGCGCAAGCAGCTAAAGGCTAAGCTGCTGCAAATCCAAAGCCAGCTGCAAAGGAACCGGCAGGGCTTGTACCTATTGACCAAATTAAAGACGTTTGACAGAGATGATTATTTTTTTTTCTTTTTTTTTTTTAGGCGTGCTGTCCTATAAATGCCAAGTAATAGTTGTTTCATGTACCAAGACCACAACAGTCTCCTCTCCTATAGCGTCAAATGTGTTTGTGATCAACTCAAATTATATTTATTTGGAAAAATAAATATAGTCACTTTATTTGAAGAGTCAAAACTGTTCTCTTGGCTTTGTTTTGTTCCAGGGGCGTAGCTGGGGGGGGGGGGGGCTAGCTTAGGATGATTCCAAGGGCCCAGCACTGGGGGGGGGCCCAAACATTTTTTTTTTTTTTTTACTAGACATCACTCAGGTGTATTATTGATGCTCTCATTGATACTATGTTTGTTTCTGAAGTGTGTGTGTGTGTGTGTGTGTGTGTGTGTGTGTGTGTGTGTGTGTGTGTGTGTGTGTGTGTGTGTGTGTGTGTGTGTGTGTGTGTGTGTGTGTGTGTGTGTGTGTGTGTGAGATATATAGAGAGAAAGGGGGGGCTTTGGTAGACTATTGCATTGGTCCATTCATTGAAGATGAACGCAATGCGACATCCTTTACTAGGCTCACCCACCAACAGTGCAGGTGCTGAACTGCTGATCCGAATGTATAGGTAAAAACCATATTATGCGTTTTCATCAATAAAAAAATGGCCAAAAGAATTTCCGCTTACGCGTGCTCGCATTCACTGGGGGCCTACAAATACATTCTTTCATGGGGCCCAGAATCTGGAGCTACACCCCTGGTAGTAACGCTCATGTCATGATAAATCTGGTTTGGTCAAAACTACAGGAATATACATAAAAAAAAAGAAATTATAATACAATAAATATATATATATTATCGGTTATCGGTATCGGTATCGACCTTGAGGAGCAGAAAGTTATCGGTATCGATATCGGGGTCAAAAAATCTATATTGTGCACCCCTAATATAAATGTATTATGTGATCATTTAGTGTATAGATTCTATGTGATCTATTTCTGTGTGTGCCTGATTGCCATGTTGGAAGCGACTGAAGCTCCTCCCTTTTTTAAAGACCTTACTTTACGATATCATTGTGGGGCATCACATATAATCCTTTAGGTGGAAAATATGCTTTCCTAACTCATTGTGAATCGAAATATACACAAAATACAGTGAATATAAAAAAAAATCATATTTACATGTTGTAGTGTTAGTACCTGCATCAATAGCTTTATCAAGCAACTAAAGGCTGAAAAGGCTGTTTCCATTCTCATTCCTTATTCTTGGTGGTGGGACTACCCAGTTGTTGTTGTTTGTGCTGACAATGGCACCTAAACATCTGCTTCAATTCATTTTGATCACCATGCACCTGTTCAATCAGCATACTGTATTTCTAAAAGGATTGCGTTGTGCAATCCTGCAATATACCCCCCTCGTTTAAGTAAGAGAATTTTTTGTTCGTTGTGTTATGTCAGCTAGACAGCCTAGCGACCGCTCAGCAAAATCCCAGGGACTGGCAGCAGTCCAGGAGCCTGACATTGAGAAACGCTGTAATGTGAAGAACTAGAGTGAGGCATTTCTAAAGGCTGCATCACACACACACGCGTGCGCGTATGTGCGCACACACGCACACACACACACACACACACACACACACACACACACACACACACACACACACACACACACACACACACACACACACACACACACACACACACACACACACACACACACACACACACACACACACACACACACACACACACACACACACACTGTAGATGAGCAATGGTCAGAGAACTCTAACTCAAGAAACTATGAAACACACTCATGCACACTGTACATGCACACACACACACACCCACACACACACACACACACACACACACACACACACACACACACACACACACACACACACACACACACACACACACACACACACACACACACACACACACACACACACACACACACACACACACACACACACACACACACACACACACACACACACACACACACACACACACACACACACACACACACACATAGTGTGCTGAGCAGAGCTGCTGACTGTAGCATTAGGCGGTGATGGGAAGGAGGATGAAGCAGACAGAAGTACCCAGGCTCAGACTGGCCAGCGCAGCGATCAATTGATCCATCAATAAACCTCTATCTGTTATAGTGCTGTTCCCAATCAATCAATACTGCTACTGCCACAGCAAGCCTGCTTCCCTCTGTCTCCCTCTCTGCTGCAGTTACTGTGGAGATTGAGTGTAGGAGTGAATGCATGTACACACATAAGTAGATACATCCATGTGCTAATGGGTAAATATGCGCAGACATGCATGAATCTACACATGACACACACATTAAACACACACTCACATTACACACAGATTACAGTGAGGCAGTTTCGTAAATTAATTCAGTGTGTGTGTGTGTGTGTGTGTGTGTGTGCGTGCGTGCGTGCGTGCGTGCGTGCGTGCGTGCGTGCGTGCGTGCGTGCGTGCGTGTGTGTGTGTATTTCCGTATTTATTTGTGGGTCTGCGTGAGTGTATATTTGCCTACTGTATCCCCTGTAGTGCAGCAGGATCCTTAATCAATAGCTAAAACCTTATTAACATAGACTGTGTCGTAAATACATTTACTGTGCTACCAACACTGACCTCTGGCCAAGCAGAAGCCACATTGACACAGCATACAGAACACATTACTGGCACCACCAGTCATATTTTGTCCACACATAGTCTGGCAGCGTGGCTACATGGATAGGGCTATGGCCGGTCAGGCCATTGTCGGAAAGCAGTGTTATTGTCCAGCAGGGAGCACTCTGTCCTCCGGACATGGCGGTAACAATGCCCCCTGTCACAGTGGCACCCTGTACAGTTACGACTGCCGTCCTTCGGATGATACATTAAACCAAGGTCTCCAGACTGGATTTCTGGTTGTTAAAGGACCCAGGGTGCCTATCGCAAAAAGAGTAGGGGGTTCCCCCAACATTCCTGGCCAAATTCACGATTCTCTGACATCAAGGCCACGTAATCATCCTTGTGATGCTGCCAAGAGGACATGTGTCAAGGGGAAAACTGACAAAACACACGGTTTTACTAAATCCCTTCCGTCTGTCAGGAAGAGTCAGAGATACCATCATGGAGACGTGTGCAGTGCTGCCAGAAAACACAATTCTGCCATGAAAAGGCAGCTACTGTCAGCGGTTTTCTCCGTCTTCTGCACATCATCCAGGAGCACTGGGGAGTGTGTAACAAGCACACCCAGGAACTGAAAATGACGTGCAAATTTCAATGGCCTGTAGTACAGAACCGAGTAACGTATCAACCGAGTGATTTCACAAGGGTGAATTACCCATACCTAGCGTATTTGCACCCCTTTTCAACATCAATGGCAGTGCTACCGGCTACTAAGCAGATATCTGCTAATACACACACTATAATATAGTGTGTAATATATACATATAATATATAATAATATAATATATAATGTCTTTTACGTACAGTAGGCTATGAGCACAAAACTAGTTAAAGACAGGGGCAGTCTCCAGTAACGGCGAGGAGTCGAAATTAGACTGGTACTTAGACTGGAGAGTCATCACTTTTATCTCAAAACGTGACAAGATGAGTATTTGGAGATACAAGGTTACAGCAGGGTACTAATGATATACACAGAGTTTCACTAATGATAGTTGCTGGACTGCCAAGAGGGTCGGCATCACGGAACTCCAAAGGAAAAACTTGGCATGATTTTTCCAAACTCAACGCCGTCTGTCAAATAATATAGGTCCCCTTTTCACAGGCAGTTTGCCAGCTGCGAAGCTAATTCCGAGGGTGAGGATCATACTTAATGTGTAGAGTATAAATAGATTAGTTCACTGTATTGTACAGTACACAAGTATAATATGGATTTCACATGAAAATATTAAATGTGAGGGCAGATTATTTGCTTGTTTGTTCGAAACAAGGGACCACCTTTAACTCACTACTCACATTTCTGACTGTAGGTATAAGGTATATCGATGGTACTGTACATCTATGGTACACTGATGTTACTGTAGGTATAACCTCGTTCCCAGTTATATCTCCGTGAGATAAAGCCTGGTAGGGCTGCAACTAACGATTCTTTTGGTAGTCGACTAATCTGTCGATTTTTCGATTAGTCGACTAATCTAACGATTATTTCTGTCACACCCTCCATCTCGGCTTCCTGTGGGCACGGCTCCTTTTCAGGGCTCCAGTGCATGTTCTACCTCACATGCTCAAATGGGGGACCCTGATGTAAACAAGACGAAAGTATTTCTCTGGTCTGCATCCCCTTAACACTTTGAGTGCCACGGACTCGTTTTGTCGTTAGTTCATGCCGCCAGTTGAATGCCAGCAACGCTATATAGCGTTTGTTTGTCGTATTTTTTTTTATTAGCGATTTGAATTCATATTTCATCAATCGAGCCTCACGCTAGTGCTGCAGACTCTCTCTGAGCTCCATTGGGAAAATACCGCCCCCTATCGTCTCTCCCTGTGTAACTGCACCCCATTAGATTAGACTGATGGGGGGGGGGTCCAGCCTCCTCATTTTACTTTTCCGGCGAGACATCTGAAGAGACCCAAGTGATCGCAGAGCCGGAAAACGCGTGGAATACATATGTACAGTACCCAACGCTGAATCAATAAACGCGATCGATATTTGGAATGGCGATCAGGAATTGGAATAATCTTTTTGGAGAACATCTGATCTTAGGTAAGCAATTTATTTTACCAGTCTTGGCGTAATCGGATCTATTTTCACAGAGATATCAGCGTGTGCCCTGTGTGTGTGTGTGTGTGTGTGTGTGTGTGTGTGTGTGTGTGTGTGTGTGTGTGTGTGTGTGTGTGTGTGTGTGTGTGTGTGTGTGTGTGTGTGTGTGTGTGTTTGTGCGATCAGGAAATGAGAGAATATATTTTTCAGATCGCTTCTCTAGCGTAAGCATAAGTACACATATACTATCGATAATCTAACGTTTATTTGAAAACGATTCATAAATAGGCCGAAAAATTACAACGTTTTTTGTGTATGCCAGAATATTCCAGTAAATGCAGTTTATCACGGAATCTATATATTTTCCTGAAAAACGAGGGCTTCTCAAAATGCTATAAAACGGAAATGAACCGATTAAAAAACAATCCGTTTCGACAATGTTGACTGCAAACAAGTCCTTGATAAACGACGGGCAGATTAGACACATAGCCATAATTTAAGACAGAGATTATGCGTTCACAACGCTATCATTGAAGTGGGTGCTGGCATTCAACCACGTTTTACCATGTTAACAAGTGGTAACCAAAGTGTTAACAATCGTGTGTATTGAGCTGTACTGTATTGTACCCATTCTGCAATCTGTTAATAAAAGTGTCAATCAATCAAGCTAGCACTAACGTTCCCTGTCTCTGCAGTCTTAGCCCAAAAAGTTCAACTTTCTTCAACTGAGAAAAAAAAGCAGCCTAGTCTAGACCATGGCGCTATACAGACAGTGGACGGTTGGCACTAGCTATCTTAACTTACCTAATTAATACTCCAGTCTGCAAAAATACGATAGTGAATTAGCTTGGTGCTAATTCACGGAGCTGTAAACACCGGTAGCCTAGCCATGCTCTAGTGTGTTCTAGTAGGCTGTAAGCTTGGCGCTGTTTAGCGTTAGCTAACGTTACATACAGCTGGTATGGACACGCAGCCTCAACAACATATTAACTGAAATAGTGTTCGCTTAGCAAGCATTATCCATGAGACGTTCTGTTTTCCAACATGTAAGCTAAAACGTACCCATGATCCGAGTAGCTCTAATCACGGTTCCAGGGTGCTCCTCACTGCTGCTTTCTTCTTCTTTGTCGTTAGTACACAGAATGCAGTCATGGCAGACAAGGGAAATGATACTGCCCCAGCACTTCCTGTGGTGCATTTGCGCAGTTTTGAATGAACGTTACCGGCTCTCTGTTTTTATACGACACATCGACACTAACATTCCGCATCGACGACTTTTTATGATCTACGTCGTCGATTATGTCGACTAATCGTTGCAGCCCTAAAGCCTGGTAAAGAACTACTGCCGAAAGTGTGTATGGGGTAGAATTTCCGGTGTACGTACTTCCCCTGGAAGCTGCCTCCGAACGGACCAAACTTTTCCCGAATCCTGTCGGCAAACACGCTAGAACGTCCCGGTCATGTAGTAAATTCTTCAGGCAAAGCCGTTGCAGTGGCTTAAACGAGGAAATATTGTGCACTTCACACGTTTCTATAATTGTTTTGTCAAAACCGGAAAGATGTAGCCTGTACTTCCTGTACTTCCGTTTACACACTTTAAGAGGCATATCTTTACCAGCCTACTGTAGGTATATCGATGGTACACTGATCGTATCCTGCATGATTTCAGATAATTAGGCTCTATGATGAGAAGAACCAAGTAGTATGTTATATCTAGTATCAAAATAAAATAATAATACAACATTTTAATTCATAAGCATTCCAGTAAAATGTGTTTTTAATGTTATGATTAAAACAAGTCGATAGATATAGCAGAGAGCTAAAGACAGGAATATAAAGCAAAGACATTTGGGGAGCTGCCAAAACAATGACCAGCCAACGAAAGTCAGTCTGACAAAAAGACGGGACATGCACACTTGCATACCAATCAAATAATCAATAAAACTACACTTCACTAGAACATTAAGTGTACTGTGATATTTTGTTTATAAGTTTGTTCAAAAGTAATGAATTATACATTGTTTCTAATGGAATGATTTTTGTCTTGGATAAGACAAGTAGCATTGATACTTTGAAGCAGCAGTATTAGGCCTGCTACACGCACAACACATGTGTATTGTGTCAATTTGTGTTAAAATAATTATATACCGATTTGAGTAGAAATGTATCAACCATCTGTCTTTTAAAGAGTGTATAGCTTGTCCCTCTGTGTTCTGACTTATGGGACATCCTGCACCATTCCCAAAGGTAATACTACTGAAAGGTGAAGAGCATTGCATAACAACACAAATACAAACTGAATGACCAAAATTATCCTCAAATGTTACGATTTTTTCTTCTGGTAACGTCTCTGTTTCATGGCTAAAGGAGGTGTTTCCATGGCAACGGCAATGTAGGTTGCCTGAGGTAATAGGGTTGATTTCCCCTTGATGTTTGAGTTGCACAAGGAAATGGAAGCACTACAACGAATAGGCCTACATTACAGATACACACACACACGCGCGCGTGCGCGCGCACGCACACACACACACACACACACACACACACACACACACACACACACACACACACACACACACACACACACACACACACACACACACCTCTTCTGAATGTTGCTCTTATGTGTATCCCTTGGGGAGAAGAAGGCCTATATTAGCTGAAACAACCCAGGTTGCTGTACACACTTCCTGTAGCCACTGGAGATGAAAATGAAGAATGTACTGTACTTCCTGCCTGGCAGGGTTCTCAGATAACCAGGTTTTGGTCACCGATACGGATGTAAGAAACCACTGCAGAGCTGACTGGGACCAGCATTCTAAATGTTTCATTCACTTAAAGGGGAACTCCACTTTTTTTGGAAATTAGCTTATTTAACATCTTCCCTGGAGTTAGACAAGAAGATGCATACCTTTTTTGTCTCTGTGCGTGCATTTTAGCTTTGGGAATAGACGCTCCGTTAGCATAGCTTAGCTTCATCACTGGAAGTGAGGCAGGACAGTAGCCTTACAGTGCCTTACAGTGTATTGCAAGGTCTGACATTGACCAAACTTGATATGCATGACCTTGGTGGGCTCTAGGTCAACTCCTGAAAAGGGGGTCAATGTCAGACTTTGCAATCAAACGTTAGGGGGCTAATAACCCTTGCCATAATTTCAGTGCGCCCCCTAACTTTTGATTGCAAGGTCTGACATTGACCCCCTTTTCAGGAGTTGACCTAGAGCCCACCAAGGTCATGCATATCAAGTTTGGTCAATGTCAGACCTTGCAATACACTGTAAGGGACTGTAAGGCTACTGTCCTGCCTCACTTCCAGTGATGAAGCTAAGCTATGCTAACGGAGCGTCTATTCCCAAAGCTAAAATGCACGCACAGAGACAAAAAAGGTATGCATCTTCTTGTCTAACTCCAGGGAAGATGTTAAATAAGCTAATTTCCAAAAAAAGTGGAGTTCCCCTTTAAATGGAATCCATTGCCATGGCACTGTCCTGAGGTTCTGCATTGTTGACAGCGGCATTGTCTATATCTCGTCTAGATCCTTTTTTCTTTCTAAAGACCTTGACATGCAGGCATCTGCCACAGTTTCAGGCTCCATGAACCCTGGCCTCTGAAGTGGGCTCCTTATCAGTGATTGGCGGAACAGAGATATGGGACACCAGACTCACTGTTGTTGTTAAGATATGCCAGTCAGAAGTGTGTGCATTCATTAATTCATCAACCTTTATTTAAGTTTAAGTTTAAGTTTAAGTTTATTTTATTTGACATTAAAATAGCACTGGAACTGCAACATACAGTTCCGCACAAGCACCAGATGTCACTGTCATCGTGGTGCAGAGTTCAGCAGGGGGCCAGCTGAGGGGAAGAAGCTGCTGTTCCTGAGCATGCTGGTCCTGAAACTGAGGTTCCAGTAGCTCAGGGCAAACAGTCTGTGGTTGGGGTGAGATGTGTCCTCAAGGATACCGTATGGAAATTAGTACATGTACCTGAAGGCTTACAGGTAGAATCTGTAATGCCATCAAACAGCGACCTCTAGCTCTTATGCCCCCCTAACGATTTTGCACAGTTGTCACCTTAGTGCATGAAAAGATTGCATCACGTTCAAGGTCATAAAAAACTCAATTTGTAATATTTCGTTCCAATTCTTTTTTTTATGAATACCACTATGAACCTAACTCAACATATCTATCAAAGATTCCAAATATTTCTGTTTGTAGGGTTATGGTTAGGGTTAGGGTTGGGGTTAGGGTTAGGGTTAGGGTTAGGGTTAGGGTTAGGGTTAGGGTTAGGGTTGGGGTTAGGGTTAGGTTAGGGGACTGTTGAGTGTTGGGGTGGGCACGGGCACAGGGATGAGATTTTACCTTCTCCTAATGTTTCTGTCTGGGTAACCCTAACCCTAACCCTAATGGCAAGAAATAAACCACTATGGATGGTTTGAAAGCTAATATTGTTAACTTTTGTGTTAGAGGGTTTCAAAATCTAATATTTTCAAATTCTGTGAATATATGGAAAATAAGCAAACGGACAAAATTTCATGACATAATAATCAACACAGCCATCGTTGTACACAGAAACACAAAAAAATATAGGCAAAAAAACACAAAATAGTCGCTAAGGGGGCAGAAGGGCTAGGCAAAAGAGTGTTTACATTTTTTATTTTGGTCTGATGTGTAGGTTGGAGTTGAGTGAGTGGGGCTAGGGAATGGGTTGTCATTGCTGGCCACACCTCAGGTACCTGGCAAGAGAGATCTGGAGACATTCACAGTATAACATGTTACTAAGCTCCGACCAAAACAAAGTGCAATATCA
>NC_140165.1:132525113-132537613 GCF_963971535.1 Notolepis coatsorum | reverse complement strand
GAGACCAGCCTGTTGCGGCCTTTCATCCTGCGTTCCTTGGTGCAGGTAAGGTAAGGTCCATTGGACATTACCCCACTCTTCCTTCCTTCCCCTCCCGAATGTTTTGTTAATAACAATGTTTTTCCAAAAACGTATGTTGCTTCACTACATTTGGAGATACGACATGTGCTTGTGTGAATTGTCTTGGTCGTTTGTATAGCTTGGGTACCGCTGGCCAAAGCTTGTGCTTTTCTCTCTACCTAGAAACAGCATTGTTTTTTACGTGAGTAAAATTAACTGGGTTTTTTGTTGTATGATGAGAAGTTGTCTGTGTTCATGTAACGTTAGACAACGTAGCTGAGCCTACAACTGGCTGGGTTACCCTACAATGCTATGCATAGTGACATATGATCGAGGGATGAGTCCCTCTCTCAGCTTGTAAATGACAACAACAGGTGGCAAGTTTTTTCACACATGAACAGGGCTGTGCCTGTTCAAACAAGGTCTTCGGCTGTGCTGGCGTGCATGATGTAAAGCTTACTCTACACATTGGCGTCGTATCAGGGGTAAGGTGGTGAGGGGTGGTTTTTCCCCTGGTTTTCCCCTGGGCCCCCCCCTCCCCTCAAATATTGTTTACAATATGTGTGTTGTTTCACTATGTTTTTGGGGATACGATGTAACCCCTCAGCTTCTGCTGGGGTTGTGCTCTTGCTTAGAGGGGAAATTTTTTTCCGAAAATTGTTTGGTCGCTGTCATGTGGACTTAGCAAGGCCTGTGACCAGTACTTAATCGAGGACTTGTGTCTTCTCTCATCATGGAAAACGGCATTCCTCTTACGGTAGTGAGAGTGTACTTTCGCCCCTTTTTTGTTGTGATGTAGGGTTGTGTGTGTGTCGTTTGAGATCCACAACTGGGTTAGGTGTTGGCCAACAGAAGTTACATGTGTAAGCTCTTGTACCAGGGCCCTTGGCCCTCTCTTGGTCTGTGTTTTTTCTTCCTTTAGGAGAAGGTAAAATTCAGGTGGCAGGTTTGCACATGAGCCTATGTGAAGCTGTTACCTTGACAGGTATACATGCGCTTCATGTAGCACGCTATGACTGGTGTCATGGCTCTGCTTTGTCATTGCATCGTATCAGGGGTGAGGGGTCATGAGGGGGTGAACTGTTAAACCCTCCCTCCCCTTTTTCTGATTGGTCAGGGGGTTGGACCTCCTGTCCTTCGGGCTTCTTGTCACATTGCTGGGTCAGCGCGTCACAGGGTAGGGAGGGGGGGGGGAGTTTCCTGGTCCCACGCCATGTTTGGGCGGTGGGTCACGGAATTCCCCCCGCCATAGAGTACGTCACTGGGCGTGTTTCTATTGGTTGTGAGACTTCCGTGAGTTCTTTTTCAGGCTCCATGTTGTGGACCTCTGTTATTGTCAAGATGAGTTATGCGGTGCGTGAGAACTTAAAAATAAGTTCTGCTCTGTTGTATGTGTCTTGAGCTTGGTAGGTGATGCAATGCAGTAGAGACAATTTGTTCTTCTTCTCTACTCCCTACTAGTAGTGTATATTGGGTCAGAACCTCCTCCTCAGGGAGTTTCAGAGCCTCCTCCTCAGGGAGTTTCAGAGCCTCCTCGGTGTTTCAGAACCTCCCTCTCAGTGAGGGAGCCTCCTCAAGAGTTTCAGAGCCTCCTCCTCAGAGAGTCTTAGTCCAATTGTTACATGAATCTTTTTGGACACGTAGCTCAATGTTGCATATATCTTTTCTATTATTACTCACGTGGGAAGTCTCTCTCTGGGGGTTCCCTGTCTCCTCTCTTTTATAGGGCAGGGTTGACAGGGGTGTTTTCCCTTGGGCGTGTCATATGGGACCCATATCTGTGTCTTGGCCAGCTTCCTGCCGCTCTCCCAGGCGGCTTGGAGGGAACGTTATCTGGGTTCTTGTTAGAATTACCATTGATATGTTTTGGGTCTCGACGTGTACATAGTGCTGGCCCTGGGTGCTTCTGTGTGGAACCACGCATGGGCTTGCGCGCCTTGGTTGCTCATCATTGAAACAGCGTTTTTATGGGGCAACTGGGATGGAGTTTGTCTCTTCCGAGCGCCAGTGTACTAGGCTTGTCTCGACGAATTCTCGTTCATCTCTGGGGGATGATACCGGAATAGATCAAAGCATTGGCAGAGGGGTCTCACGCCCTTGGGGTGGGCCACCGGGCGCGGTGCTTTGTGTTCTGACCGTCTTGGTGGCGCCCTCTGTGATGTTTTAGATCGACACGCGTACCTACCCCCCTCCTGGGACTGGGGATGGCGGCGTGATTAGGACACGGGACTGGTTCTGGTCGCGCCGGACCAGGTCAGTTAACCCGTTGTCCGCCGGGACGCAGATCTGCTGTTCTGGTACCCTGAGGTACCCTTTTTCGGGGGGAAAATGCCGGGTCGGCCCGGGCGTTGCAGGGTTTGATGTTATGGAGATGTTCGTGATTATGTCACTGCGTGTTATCCTTCACTGTTGCTTGGTCCATATTGTGTTGTACCTTGCACTGTGCTAAAGGAGCCTGGTCCTTCTCCATTCTTTTTTTGCCCCTCTCTTCTCCTGCTTGGCGGGGCTGGGAGGGGGCTGTCGAGGTGGTTCTTGTACCCCTCTGGCATCCCTGTGTACATCCCGGTCCGCCGGGCCCAGGTCCGAACTCGTTCTCGTCTAACTGTTGGCCTGGGTTAACCCCTTCTTGGAAACTGAAACACTTGTACTGCTGTATAGCCAGTATATACCCGCCGTTGTGTTTTGGAGTTTTTTCTTGGGGGGGTTATAGGAACAACCGCCTCCTGTTAGAACCAAGGTGGTGGTTGGTTTCCAGGTGTGTTGGTAGCAGAGTCGACTCTCGGGTTAGGCCGGGCTTGACCCCGTCTGCCTGTGAGTGTGCCCCCGCACCTTTCATGACGTCTGCCAATCGTGTCTGCCTTCTCTGCCTTTTGTGGAGGCTGCGACATGGTGCACAGCATACCGTACGCCCCTTCCGCCGGGGTGCTGTTTTCAGCAGACCCCTTTGGTGCCTGTCTAGTCCGCAGTGCTCCAGGCTCAGGTCGAGTGACCTGTTGCCTGGATTGAGGGATCGACCTCTTTTGGGGGTTGTCTCCGCGGGGCGCTGCCTGGTCCCGCTGTGGGTGTAGCCTCATGAGTGCTTCAGGGCGGCGTGCTGTAGGGGGGCAGGGCCTGCTCTTGGATGGGCCCTGTCCGAATACGCTGGCGATGTGGGGGGTGGTGTCACTAGTGACCGCCTGGTGGGGTCTCGATGCTGCGGCGTCGTTGGCCTCACCAGACCCCCTTTTCCGGGGGGTCCAGTCCCTCCTTGGGGCTGGGTCCTCCTTCGCGCTCCGCTGCTACGGCCTTGCCACGGGGTTGGGGTTTTGCCCTTGACCCCGTGATATTAGGGGTTGTAACAGGGTTTTTATTTCTTCCCGTTCGTTCCCTAGTGGCATGTGGGTTGCGCGTTTGTGTAGTCGTGGGTTCTTCTGTGGGAAGGTAAGTCCCACGGTCTGCTCACCCTGTGCGTTTGAGTTGCTAAACCCCTCTTCGCACAGTCGGATCCGATTCCCTCCCGTCCTCCACTAGGGGGGTCCGGGGGCTCGGGTCCTCCCTGGTTCTGATGGTTGTGGGGTGCCTCAGCGGGTACATTTGTCGAAGCTATGACGATAACATAACATACGGTTATCTATATAACCATAGTTATGTGAGTAATAGCGACGCTCTGCGCCAGACTCACTGACCCCGTGGTCTTAGCCTTGGTGGTGAAAGACTTGGGAAGGAGCTGTTAGTATGGCCACACCCCTGCTTATGTAGAGGAGCGGATGGGGGTGTGGCCAGGTGGATGGGTGTGTATAGGTGCATGTGGAGAATGTATTCAGTATATAGACTGATATAGGGATATATTCCACTAGGCGCAGAGCGTCGCTATTACTCACATAACTATGGTTATATAGATAACCGTATGTTAACCACTGGTTGAAGGATTTACTTTACAGAGTAAGTGGGGTGGAATGCGTGGGAATTTGGACAGATTTTCGTGCACGCCCTCACCATGGCTGCTCTCAGGAAAATAGCTAAGAGTGCCAGCGTCTGCACTTCCACATGGTCATGCATGATTTTATGCCAAAATGGATACCAAAATTACACTGTGACATCAGATTTTTATCAGCAATCTCAGCCCAATTACTAGACAGGCACAAGCAGAAATTATTTGCCTTGCGCCCAACCAAGTTACCAGTACACATGTCCCAGTGCCTGCACCGGCCTTGTGCCAGCATGACCAAGTTACCAGTACACATGTCCCAGTGCCTGCACCGGCCTTGTGCCAGCACGACCAAGTTACCAGTACACATGTCCCAGTGCCTGCACCGGCCTTGTGCCAGCACGACCAAGTTACCAGTATACATGTCCCAGTGCCTGCACCGGCCTTGTGCCAGCATGACCAAGTTACCAGTACACATGTCCCAGTGCCTGCACCGGCCTTGTGCCAGCACAACCAAGTTACCAGTATACATGTCCCAGTGCCTGCACCGGCCTTGTGCCAGCACGACCAAGTTACCAGTACACATGTCCCAGTGCCTGCACCGGCCTTGTGCCAGCATGACCAAGTTACCAGTATACATGTCCCAGTGCCTGCACCGGCCTTGTGCCAGCACGACCAAGTTACCAGTACACATGTCCCAGTGCCTGCACCGGCCTTGTGCCAGCACGACCAAGTTACCAGTACACATGTCCCAGTGCCTGCACCGGCCTTGTGCCAGCACGACCAAGTTACCAGTACACATGTCCCAGTGCCTGCACCGGCCTTGTGCCAGCACGACCAAGTTACCAGTACACATGTCCCAGTGCCTGCACCGGCCTTGTGCCAGCACGACCAAGTTACCAGTACACATGTCCCAGTGCCTGCACCGGCCTTGTGCCAGCACGACCAAGTTACCAGTACACATGTCCCAGTGCCTGCACCGGCCTTGTGCCAGCACGACCAAGTTACCAGTACACATGTCCCAGTGCCTGCACCGGCCTTGTGCCAGCACGACCAAGTTACCAGTACACATGTCCCAGTGCCTGCACCGGCCTTGTGCCAGCACGACCAAGTTACCAGTACACATGTCCCAGCACACAAATAGAAACCCATAGCTGTAACAATACACTGCAACATAACGGCCGCCATAATTCTGATTAATGATGGGTTTAAAAAAGTTCCAAATAGTATACAGTACATTCCATCTACAGGTCAAACTTGTTTAAGAGTGTATGTGAATATACTGTACTGCACTTTTACTATATGGTCATCAGAAATCCAGATTGGGGCATTAAATTGCGAAAACGACTTAACTACTATATTTTTAAACTATTAAAAATCAAAGCCCTTCTCTGACAGAAAACACACATCCGATGTTAAAGATAAAAGAGGGGGAAATCAAGATAGGAGGAGAGGGGGACAGAGGGAGGGAGAGAGAAAGGAGAGGGGGGAAGAGAGAAAGAGAGAGATTTTAGATTTTTAGAAAGCCTTTATTTACATAATATCACTACAAGGACTCTGTGTCAATACAATTACATAAAAAGTGTAAAGTGCAACTCCAACTATAATTATAACCATAAGGCATTTTCACATGCAAATAGAATAGAATAGAAGTACTAACCCTTTATTGATCCTGAGGGAAATTCAGAACTACAGATCGCTCACAGTAAACATTTAGGTACACTGAATGTTAATCCATCATCCACCACCAAGCAAATTATATCGTTATAACAACCTAAATCTATCCAAACCCTTGCTCTTACCAGTGCTACAAACACACTGACCAAATCCTGAAACATGTTTTGTTTCTTCTTGTATGATACAGCACTAGGGATGCTCGATATTGGCTTTTTTACCGATACCGATATTCCGATATTGTCCAACTCTTAATTTCCGATACCGATACAATACCGATATCAACCGATACCGATATATGCAGGGTTTCCCCCCAAAAAAACGGAATAATTTCAGGTAACTAATAATTTCACTGGATGCATTCAAAAGGCTTTCTAAATGTAAGCATTATCTGTGCAAAATATGATCATTAAAAAAGTTAAAATTAACATACAAGTTGTTGAATTAAACCAACATGCATACTTTTGACAATAAATAAAATAAGAATTGGTTCTTACTTGCTTGCCTGGGTAAATAAAGGTTAAAAAAAAAAAAAAAAAAAAAAAATTGTTTTTTAAAAAAAATTTACCGATACCGATATTTTCCGATATCACATTTTACTGCCGATATCGGCCGATAATATCGGTCGGCCGATAATATCGGACATCCCTATACAGCACCATTTTCTCTTCACCCAACAGGAAATGTAAGAGTTGCCACTTAACAGCATCACTTCTCCTGTAACCAGACCTACATATAAAAACAGCTTTAGACCATTCCTCATTAAAAGAAAAGTATTAAAAAAAACTCAACCCTCCCACGCTCTAAAAGAAAACAAACAATGGAAAATATTTTCCACACTTCCACAGAAAGGACATTCATCTGAAACTGTATCATCCAATAAAAGTCCAGAACAGACATTGAAATCAGGGTAAAGCTCCAACTCTGGAAAAGGGTCCTCTTCATCTGGGGTTTCCTCCCCCTCACAGTAAATCCTCAAAAGTTCAAAATACTCCAGAGACAGACCATTGATTTAACTCCCTCCATGGAATAGTACTCGCAACATCCTTCCAAACAAGAAAAATTACCTGCAGTTGTGTGATATTTCTATATGAATTGAAAAATTGCTACTCTACTCTCAATATGTACCAACCTTCTTCTTTAGGTAAAAAAAATAATAGCTTGAGGTACCCAGTGTAATGTATTGATCTTCAATGTCTTAGTACAAAACATGATGAGATGACAGCTATAAGACCTGGGCCTTCATTTATCAATGGTGCGTACGCACAGATATGTGCGTAAACCGTGCGTATGATCATTTCTAAGCAAAGTGTGGGACTTATAAATTTGAACGTGTGCTTGACATTGTGCGTACGCACAGCTCAGACCATGCGTACCTGGCGCCCAGCGGTAGAATATGAAGACTGCACACGGAAATAAGCTTTTGTGCATTAGTTTCAACACTGGCGTGTTCATATGACCCGTAATTGTAGTTAATTGTAAAATAGCGACATTAGTGTAATTATTGTCAAACCCTATAAATAGCATTTGGAATAGGTATTTCCAAATGAATGCATCTTATTTATTTATCGTTGCATTTGGCTGATAAGTCATTGCCGGTGGCCGGGAGGAACGCATTCAATTGTAATGTTATTACTGGGGTATCTGTAATTAAAATATCACTTAAATATCAATTCATTAAATAAAACTGATACTTTTTGCAAGGGTTTACTGACTGTCATACAAATAATCAACCATCTACATACTGTAACTTTTCAGTGCACGTTTTTATTTACATTGTGACAACACAGTCTATTTGTGCGCTTCTGCACAGACGTGATGGAATTCAAGTTCGAGTTTTTATTGATCACATACGCAGGCTACACATGGCGTGGCTACATGGCAGTGAGATTCATTGTTCTTGTATGCTCTCGTATTATTGTTATAGTATAGGCTATTGTCAAGAAAGGAAGTACATTATTTTCAATCATGGCTTTAATTCGTAGCCGAGAAGCAGTTTGCTAGCAGCTTCTAATCCCGATCTGTCTCAGCCACATGCATAACTGTCTGAGACTGGCTATGGAAACAAATCATAAATAAACTACTGTAAATAAAATAGCCTATAACATTATATAGGATATAGGCTATACCAGGGGTTCCCAACCTTTCTTCCCCAGAGCCCCACGATTCCTTGGAGACATAGGCATATGATATGATATAGGTATACTGGTGCGTCAGCGGAGAATAGGCTATTATTATGGCCAAATGAGGGCCTATAGCCTATACATATTATTTAATGTTTTCATAAGCGTAAAGATACAAGGACAACAGTTAGATTAACGATCAAGTTAGTTTACTGTATACAGGCTTTGCAGGGCTCTGTGTCTGTGCCATAATGTCTGTTGCATAATGTAGGCTATGCTATTATATATAATTTATATAGGCTACCTAATACCGACATCAAAATAGATTGTATGCCTTTACAAATCATATTATACCAGGTAGCCAATCGAACTTTAAAAGAACGAAACGAAAAAAGGCAGTCATATTCCAGCATTGTTATTAAGACACCAACGCCAAACAGGTTAATGGTCTTTATTAGTATTTTGCGCTGCCCCGGCAGCAATGGTCTTTAGGGAGTCGTTGATATCCAACATCACCGTGTACAAGTCCTGTCAGCCTGTCGCGTATTTCTCCTGTAACATGCGTTGTGTCTTCTTGGTTCGACAGTGCGTTAAATTAGTTGGTTTTAGACCTCCGTGAACAATCTCGCTTAGGAACAAAAATAGAACACTTTCTACGCATTATTGATAAATGAGGGCCCTGGGTTGAGGCCAAACCAGAGACAAAAGTGCTCAACCCTGTCAAAATCTTTTTCTTGGTCCAATGAAATAAGACCAACATCCAATCCCAAGGAACTAGAGATGTCCAAAATCCAACATCCCTAATTAAAGCACACAGTAGGTCTGATCTTTGTGAATGACTTGGTCCAGCACCTCCCTGAGTCTGTTAGCCAGAGTTTTTGACAGGATCTTATAGTCTATACAGAGGAAAGAGACCGGCCTACAGTTCTTAATGTCCTGTAGAGCTTCTTTCTTCGGCAACAGAGCTATCATAGCGCTCCTGCAACTTATTCAAAGCTTTAAATTTAGCATTTCCAACAGATCTTCACCCAACTCCTCCCAGAAAGCTTTATACAATTCTACAGTCAGTCCATCAAGGCATTTTCCCCCTCCATGCTTTGCAGAGTATATAGTTCATTCAGTCTCTGAGGTTCCCCAAGACCAGGATTTTCTTCAGCAGAGATATTTGGAAGTCTATCACGAAATGAGGCAAACAGTTAAATGTTCCTCATATTCCTCTTGTACAGTTCAGAATACAACCTCACTGCTGCATTCCAAATCTCTCCAGCCTCTTTCAGCTGAGCATAAATGTATGTAGAAACCTTCGCTGCCCATTTCTTTTCTCCAAAGGTGCATTTCTTTTCTCCAAAGGTGCATCCATAAGATTAGCACTCTGATGTGTGCTAATCTGTACTCTCTACAGTACTCTGTACTGTAATATGTACTATTTTATGCCTAGCAGGTCTTTTTGGATTTGAGGACTTCAAAATGTCCTGAAGTTCTACAAACTCAATCTCTAGATTACTCATTGACCTTGTAATGTTTTGCGTGACAATGTACTGCTTTATGTTTAATGTCCATTTTCCACCGTCCCACCACTGCCTTAGTGACGTCAAATTAAAATGTTCACCCCTAAAATGCAATAAAAACATCACTCAAAATTAACCCCTTAAGCCCGATCGGCCCGGAATCGGGCTGAGATTTATTTCACGTCATAAATAGATCAATATAGTCCGTATTAAGGTAATTTATAGGCCTGATATTCTATATTCATATTTCAAATTGTATGTGTCCGGATGGCAAAATTCAGTATTGTATCTATAAAACCCCCTGTAAATCATCTGCCCTGTATTCATTTGCTTTGATTTTTTGTACACTTGATCTGAAGAAGGTGCTGAATGAGCTCAGTGGCGTCTTTCACGTTAGGTTAGCATGGTGTTATTCACCGTCAAAGATGGAACAAAATTATAATAATAATCATTTATATTCTCCTTTGGTTCATTACAATTGACTCAAGCACAGTAACAGACACAATATTTCTGACACTGGGAATACATTCCATGAGGTCCATAGAAGAACATGCAAATGGACATCTCCAAATGTCTACTAGATCATATGTTTCAATAAGCTGGTTTAGTGCCCTCTGTGACTCTCTGTGAGGTTCATGATTCCTATCTAAATGATCATTCTGAGTGCAATTCCTCCCAGAAACAAAAAGCCATCAGAATTACAACTCATCAGAGTATCATTCAGCATGTTTACAAATAAATAAATAAATAAATAAATAAATAAATAAATAAATAAATAAATAAATAAATAAATAAATAAATAAATAAATAAATAAATAAATAAATAAATAAATAAATAAATAAATAAATAAATAAATAAATAAATAAATAAATAAATAAATAAATAAATAAATAAATAAATAAATAAATAAATAAATAAATAAATAAATAAATAAATAAATAAATAAATAAATAAATAAATAAATAAATAAATAAATACAACAACAGGCACATATATATTAATAAAAACAATTGTATAGTTTTCAAACTGGGCTTTAACCCATCCACTGTCATCGGAAGACTCAAATCTAACTCTTCTGTCGTCTAATTCAGGCACTTCACAGCCTGACAACAGTTTCCTTATTGGTGACACAATCCTCCCATATCTGGCCAATTCTCTCGTGATGAGCTCATCACTAATGAACGGAGGAACGTTTGCCAACATCAACTTTTTCGCTGGCATATCGAGAGGCATCACTGACACAAAAGTTTGTAATGACTGTTTGCTTTCTTCACTTCATCTACAAAAATCACCACCCCACCAATCATACTCGCAGGTGACTTTATGCTTGGTGCTTCCACCACCTCCACTGCCGCTAGACTACAGTCCTCGACTGAACAAGGAATACCTGGTGAGATCTTTAAGCCATGCTTCCTTATCAGTCTACTGAAAGTCATCACTCAAAACACAAGCATGTGCATATCAGAGCATGTGAGCGGAGCGGAGCGAAGAGCGGAGTGGTGGATTTTGAAGTGAGCGTGGAGTGGGTTTTAAAATGGGTCCGAGCGACTCCGGAGCGAGAGCTCTCCTCCGCTCCGAGCCGCTCAGTGCACACGATCACACAGAAACTTATGTAATATACATGTAGTACAATGCCAAAGCAATAGGTGGCGATGTACAAACATGAAGGCCATTTTCAACCAATGAGAAGGGTGAACCGTCACTACACATCCTGCTAAGTCCAAAGTAGAATCCGCCATCTTTAAATCACCTCGGGTGAACGCAACATTTATTTTCAGTGAGAAACAAACAAAGTGCAATAAAAAAAAGGATACATTCACTGTGTTCTGCCTCATTTATTGATGAAACGAAACCAACATCAACACAATGTACCACCAAGAGCGGAGAGTTTAGTCTCTCAAAAAGCGAGAGTCTAAAGCTAACGCTGTTGTTAACTTAGATGCTAACGTGAATGGGATCGGCCATAGCATTGCGGCTAGGCTAGCTACCATAGCTTAGTACAAGTAGTTGAATGGATAAACGTTATTTAACATTGCAGAATGGGTACAATACAATACGGCTCAATACAAACAGTTGTTAACCCATTGCTCGCCAATGACTTGTTAACACGTCATTCTCCGCTATGCGTAATCTGCCAATGGCGTCTTTGAGATCAATATTTCATATTTTCGTCATGGTATTCACATTTCACCCACGGAGTCTTGGCTGGTGCTGTAGGACTCCGCTCAACTCTGCAACGCTTCAATACCGCCACCTCGTGGCCGATCGACAAGTTGCCAAACCGGAAGTGCCCGGAAGTGCTTGGCCCGTCCCCTATTCCGTCCGGCCACTCGTTATCGCTCCCGGGACTCAATCCAGGCACCGTGGATATCGATCCGTTGCCATAACTCAATAAACAACATGATTTGGACGTATATTAGTATTATACAAACCGGAACTGGATCACCTCGATCAACATCACATAACTGGGATCTGTTTGCGCCAGTGTGATCGCCCAACGGTAAGCGGAGGCTGACGTTACTTTCAGCCTGTTTTTTTTATTATTATCCATACAAACTGCTCTGATCAATATATCACCCATACTACATAAATGATTTAACGTCGGCCACGGAATTATAAACGCCACCCCCCCCCCCCCCCCCCCCCACCCCCGCCTCCGTTCACCCGCGCATGATAAGTCATAACGTTTAGGATAATGTACAGTTGAAATTTTTATTCTGGCGTCGATCGGTATCAAACTGCATTTGATGATCTAATATATGCATTTATGGCTATATCTCACGTTCTAGGAAATACTGCAGAAAACGATAAAAACATATTTATACTGTATTTTTGTATGAATGTGTGAATGAAAAAGTAAAACGTTCCTACATCCTGAACGATAGATAATTGATGTTGAATGGGCCATAGTAATGTCAATTTAGCAATACAATTTAAAAAGTTATAGCCCTGCAAAGAAGGTGAACATCTCCATAGACAAATAGAGCTGGCAGAGATCAAACAGCGATGGATATACAGTAAGCTCCGGCAGAGAATGGGTTAAGGGGCCCAGGGGGTGCAGAGTCATCAACACAATGTACCACCAAGAGCAGAGTTTAGTCTCACAGAAAGCGAGAGACTAAAGCTAACGCTGTTGTTAGCTTACATGCTAACGTGAATGGGATCGGCCATAGCATTGCGGCTAGGCTAGCTACCATAGCTTAGTACAGCTAGTTGAATGGATAAAC
>NC_140165.1:132455590-132524913 GCF_963971535.1 Notolepis coatsorum | reverse complement strand
ACTACGCCGGCTGTGGAAGGAGAAGCTGCGACTTCAGCCCCCTATGTGGCATCAGCCACGTTCTTGCGAAAACAAGAAATCGTTTCAGGATGGCGAGATATTATTCCAGGAGGCATTTCTGCAGACTGAGATCATGGAAACCGCCCACCGCCTTCACTTGTCCAGGAGAACAGTGACATCGAGATGAGAGGGGATTTCAGAGGACCTGGAGGCGCCACTGAAGAAGGACGTCAAACCCTGTTATGGGTTTTCTCTTCAGTCGGACGAATCAACGGACCTTACTGATGTAGCACAGCTGTGCATGTTCATCAGAATGGTGTTCGCTGACATGAGCTCTTTTTGCCTCATGAACTGAGAAATGTGTCTTCTTTCTTTCTCAATCTTAAAATGTAAAGCAAAGTAGGCTGAATTTGATTTCTATTATATTTTAAATGTAATCAGCCATACAATGGGGGTAATTGTTAACTGTATTGATTGACAACTGCAATCATCAGCATTTTAAGTGTATTTTTTATTGTTGTTTATAATACCTTTCTCCCCAGCTATAGTCAGAACATGTTTATAAATGGGATTCATTATTAACTGAAGTCATCAGGAGTGCTATCATCTGCATTTTAAAGGTCCCATAAGTTATTTTCTAAATATCCTATCATTATAAATGTGCATAATGCTTTCTGCAGATTGTCAGAATGTATTATTTTTTTTATTATTAATATGAAATGATTGACTATATGTTTGCATTATTCTGATTAGCAGCATATAATAACAAAGTGGTCATTCTCACTCTCTCCAATGGCAAAGTATAGATCTCGTTCCCAAAAAGGTTGCCCGCCGCTGCTCTAGCCCCTATAGTGGGAGAGTTCAATGTTCTTCCTCTCGCTGACGATCAGCCTCATGGCTCCCATGGCAGAGCTCTCCTCCTTTACTTTCTCAAGCGCCTCTAGAGTCGCCATTTACTTTCACGCAGAGATCATTCAACGTCTTCTCTCTGTCTGTCTGTCAGTCTGCCTTTCACTTTCCTCGTCTCCACCGCCCTCTGCTCCCTGTGTCTCTCAGCACACCTCCTCCTCCACCGCCCTCTGCTCCCTGTGTCTCTCAGCACACCTCCTCCTCCACCGCCCTCTGCTCCCTGTGTCTCTCAGCACACCTCCTCCTCCACCGCCCTCTGCTCCCTGTGTCTCTCAGCACACCTCCTCCTCCACCGCCCTCTGCTCCCTGTGTCTCTCAGCACACCTCCTCCTCCACCGCCCTCTGCTCCCTGTGTCTCTCAGCACACCTCCTCCTCCACCGCCCTCTGCTCCCCGTGTCTCTCAGCACACCTCCTCCTCCACCGCCCTCTGCTCCCTGTGTCTCTCAGCACACCTCCTCCTCCACCGCCCTCTGCTCCCCGTGTCTCTCAGCACACCTCCTCCTCCAGCGCCCTCTGCTCCCCGTGTCTCTCAGCACACCTCCTCCTCCACCGCCCTCTGCTCCCTGTGTCTCTCAGCACACCTCCTCCTCCAGCGCCCTCTGCTCCCTGTGTCTCTCAGCACACCTCCTCCTCCAACGCCCTCTGCTCCCTGTGTCTCTCAGCACACCTGCATTCTGAAAGCCAGTCTCTTGATGATGGAGCCTTATATGACCCCCCCCCCCCCCCCCATACACACACAACAGAAAACACCCTTTTGTTGAATCAGAAACATACACTCACTCAGTAGCCAACTAATTGTTACAAGAGTTGGACAAGAATCCATTTGTCTGTCAAACGAATACACAACGTTGGGCCTGCATCGCCTAACTATAGAATTGTAAATATTGTGGTTATTATAGTGTGCTGGTTGATGTAGGACACTCTTAACAAAGTCTGAGAGAGCATGTCATCAAAGTGTATCATAAAAAATGTAAACATCACAGCAAATACTTCTAAGCCATGAACTTTACAGCATTAATCTTCCCTAAAAGAGAATTGAAAGTATAAAGGTATTAGGTAATTGTTACAAGAATGGAAGTTGAATTTGGATTTGCCTATACATTTTTACTATACACAAAATAATATTTGACTTTTTAAAACAAAGTCATTATAAAGGTAAAAAATTGTTAACACCATTTGTTGGTGTACGTTACACACATTTGATATGTTTACTAGAGTCAACAGAACTCATGAGGTGTGATATTATTTAAACGTACCCTAAGTCACAATAAATATCTGACTGTCAGCCAATCTTGAAGCGATGATTTGATTACTATAACCTGCACATCAATTAACACAATTAATTAATCATTTCTTAATTTTGTCAAGGTCGTTTGGAATAAAGAAAATGTCGTATGCCCATTGCCAATTTGTCTATATTTACATTAGCCCAGCACTCAGTGACTGTCTGCAAGCTTTCTACGAGATTGCTGGCTCATTGAAACAGTTTCCAAGGCTTCTCCTAAACACGATTGTTTATCTCTGCCAAAAATTATATCAAGGTTGTTTATATTTGCAAAAAATTATAGTGGTCTATCAGCTATAGTAATCGTGGCATTATCTCCCCTTGAATTTGTCAGAGATAGGAAATACTCACATCTGTCACATAACTTATTAATTCCAGGTATTGCTATAGTCCAAAAGGAAATCATTTAAGTCCTCATATAGATCATTTTAATTATTGTATATATTTTTTTATATTTCCAAGCAGCACAAAAAGGAGCACAAAAAATTACACAATAGTCAAGGCTATAGTCATTTCTTATTGCAAGGCTTTGGGGCCTATTTTAATAGAGTCATAATCGTCTCGGGGGTGTCTATTATGCTAACATTTATACTGTATTCAGCAGGAGGACGCGTTTAGTCTTCCCTGCACTCCGTGTGTCTCTCCCCGGGGCACAGAGAGAGGTGTGCGTCGGAACCATCGCCCGTCTCCCGGTCGTGGTCAACGCCAGAACCGCTGCCCGACACAAGCACACGCACGCACGCACGCACACACACACACACACACACACACACACACACACACACACACACACACACACACACGCACACACACACACACACACACACACACACACACGTTCGTAATGATGACTATGCAATATAGGTTACACATGACGTTGTGTGTCGGCCGCCATATCTAATTTAAATGTCTAATTGGCTCAATTAACACATGGATTTGTTTTAAATCGCTGCACAGTTTGTCACTCATTGTAAAAGCACGTCTAGTCCACATCGGAGCCGATTCGGTTGTTATTAAAAACGGATCCATCACTTCTCTCTTCCAATCAGGATGGACCAGTCAGTCATGAGGCTGCATGGGGTCGATCTGAGGAGACGGCTGGTATTCTCCTTTATAATATAGCGTCCCAATGATAACACTTTCCCACGACCACTGTTGTACATTTGAAGGAAAACACCCACATTTGCCTCCTCAACATCCTCCTTGTTAATTAAGCGATCAAATTATGGCACTCGTGAGTCGTGAGTCGTGATATTAGACTCACATGTCGGTGATGTTGTCCATCTCCAGCTCGCTCTGGAGGACGGGGAAAGCCATGATTCCCCTCTCCAGGTCCACGCACGAGATCCTCGTTCCGCTGCAGGAGCAAGAGTACGGGCACGCCTCCGCGAACCTCCACAGACCCCCAGAACCCACCACCACTCCAACCGCCACGACCCAGAACCACCTCCGCCACCACGACGACCCAGTCCCTGGTAGAGACAGAGCCGCGCTCCCCCATCTCAAGGCGCTCATTTCGGGTGCCAACTGGAGCTACAGCTCGCCGATAATATATCCTCCACACACCCAGCCCAGGCCAGGTGGCTCGGATCAGCCCGGTTTTAAATCCAGCAAGGAGTTCGTGTAAATGGGGGGTGTAGAGAGAAAAAGAAAGTCGACGCTAAAACCAGACGCAGCTTAATTTTTTTTTTTTTCTTAAATACACGTGTTTTGGTGATGCTTGAGACAAGACGGCAAGGTGTGAAAATAGGGAAACAATAGAACAATTTATCCTCAAGCTTTCGTTTGTTTCCTGAAGAATCCCGCCCGTCAGTCAGCCAGCCAGTCAGTCAAAATCACACTGAGACACTGACGGGTGTGTGTGCCAAGGAAGATTCCTTCGCGCCCCGTCTCCCCCTCTCTCTCTCTCTCTCTCTCTCTCTCTCTCTCTCTCTCTCTCTCTCTCTCTCTCTCTCTCTCTCTCTCTCTCTCTCTCTCTCTCTCTCTCTCTCTCTCTCTCTCTCTCTCTCTCTCTCTCTCTCTCTCTCTCTCTCTCTCTCTCTCTCTCTCTCTCTCTCTCTCTCTCTCTCTCTCTCCCTCCTCTCTCTCTCCCTCTCTCTGACACACTGACACACAGCGCTGTAGGCTGATTGTAAAGCTCCGCGACACAATGTTCTCTTTTCGGACTGTTTTTAGATGGAGAGACAGTAGTGGAGTCGAGATAGAATAGAAATGAATGACAGAGGATGGGAGACCCGCACTGCTATTGCGTCGCTTGATTAGCACTGAGTGAGAGGAGGGGGGGATGAGAGGAGAAGGGGGTAAGAGGATCGGAGGAGAAGCGTGGCACGATGGATGGGTACCAGCATCAGAGAGGATGCCTTACGGATCATCGTGGAAACGAATACGCCCCGTGGAGCCATCCGCTTCATCTGTTAGCGGGTTCTCAGGGGTTAATTCTCCTCGACTCTTGCCATTCGTTACCGGCCTTGCCCTCCGTGCGCTCTGTCGTGATTCGCGGTTGAGGTGCGTCCTTGTCAAACGGCTAATGACCCCAAACCTCACAGGCAAGATACAGGCTACAGGGGAGGGGACTGGTGAGCTTTGAACCACTGGGGGCCAAAGAACAAAGACACAATAACGACTAGCAGTTAATTTATCATTTATCAGACGTTAGGCCAACTTGCATGGCAGTGCAATCCTAATACATACGTGTGCTAATATAGCCTATTAACTAATTAGAACCCCACTTGACAAATAAAGAGAGATAGTGGAATGTATGTATGTATCATAGGCGGTGGGTATGTAAGGCCAGGTGAGGCTATGCCGACCCAAACCAGCAGCCCCAGTCTGCGCATTATTATAGGCAGACGATATTGTGTGTGTGTGGGCTGCTGCAGCCCGGTGGTGACAATATGCAAGGGTCGGCCAACCAAGGTGTCAATGGCCGTTTAACATTCCAGACTGCAGGCAGTAACCAATCACGCCACATCATCAAACTAACCGATGCCAGTCTGGTCTTCAAAATCCTCCATAGTCTAGCCCCAGCCCCACTTTCCGATTTTTCACCTCCAGGTTCACCAGAACTGTTGTACCGGGTGACTTGGCTGTTCCATTAAGGACAAGTATACATTTAGCAAAGCAGCCCTCTCCGTGAGAGCTGCCAAGACCTGGAACTCCATTCCAAGTTACATGCCGCCTGGGCATAACACCGGATCACCTGAGGCCAAGGGCTTGCTCTACGAGGGCATGATGAGACTGAGTCAGAGTTAATCAAATCGTGGAAACTTTTTAGAGCTACTATGTAGATTGTTTTCAAAGCAGCTTCACATTGAAAGTGATCTCACAGACAAACTTAAAGCAGAAAAGATCATTGATGCGCGAAACGTCGCATTTTTTTGTTGTTGCATTAAGGTAAGACAATGGTTAATCATATTGGATGCCTTCATTTGAACAATTAATTTGCACTATATGAAATGAGTGGGGCTTGCTGTAGTAGCCTAGTGGGTGTGTGTATTGTATAAAATCAGAACCTGGACAGCACTGTTTGCGTGCAAGCAAAAAAAAAAAGGAACAATTTTGCACGCTCCACGCAAGTCCTATCCGATCTATAGCCTACCCTAGTGTCCAGCTCACCCGCCGCCTATGGTATGTATGTATGTATGTATGTATGTATGTATGTATGTATGTATGTATGTATGTATGTATGTATGTATGTATGTATGTATGTATGTATGTATGTATGTATGTATGTATGTATGTATGTATGTATGTATGCATGTATGTATGTATGTATGTATGTATGTATGTATGTATGTATGTATATATGTATGAATGAATGAATGAATGAATGAATGAATGAATGAATGAATGAATGAATGAATGAATGAATGAATGAATGAATGAATGACATGTTGGACATGTTGGACATGTTATTCTTCTTATTTCTTCAACCAACTCACAGTGTCTTGATCCGTCAGACCAAACAATCATAACAACAAATAAAAAAATGGTTGGCAGACATGTCCAAAAAAAGGAGTAGAGGGAAGCTTAGCTTATTGATCCCTACCCCCTTACATTTGTATTTGTTCTTCCATTAATATTACTAGAATTTACATAATTTAGTATATTACAATATAGAATATTATTTTTACTTATATTAAAAGTTTACAATAAAAAACATGATTCACTTGACAGCAGTGAATATAGTACATCACTACATACACAATATAACATAATTTTGTTTATCCTCACTACTCATTTCTGTATTTTTCTAATGTGTATTTTTTTAACTGCTTTTTAAATTGTGCCACATGTTTACTCAGTTTGATGTAATTGGGTAAATTATTCCACAACTTCACTCCACACACCGATATGCACATGCTTTTCAGCGTGGTGTGTACCATTGGTTGTTTGAGATTCCCTCTCCCTCTTAAATTATATTCACCTTCCCTGTCTCTGAACCATTTTTTAATGTTGCCTGGGATTAGCTTGTATCTGGCTTTGTATACAATGAGGGCAGTTTTGTAATCCACTAGGTCCATACATTTCAATGCTTGTAGCTTTATAAATAAGTTATTGGTGTGTTCATAATATCCTACATTGTTGATTATTCTTATTGCTTTTTTTTGCATGGTGCATATTGGCTGTAGAGTGCTTTTGTAGGTATTACCCCACACCTCCGCACAGTAGCTCATATATGGTAGGAAGAGTGTACAGTACAGTGTATACAGTGTTTTTTGGTTTAGAATGTGTCTTATCTTGCATAAAACACCAACACTCCGTGCCAATTTAGTCCTGACATATTTGATATGAGGTTTCCAGTTGAGTTTGTGGTCTATTATCACACCATGTATGTATGTATGTATGTATGTATGTATGTATGTATGTATGTATGTATGTATGTATGTATGTATGTATGTATGTATGTATGTATGTATGTATGTATGTATGTATGTATGTATGTATGTATGTATGTATGTATGTATGTATGTATGAAATCAAATGTATTTGTAAGGCCCGACAAAACACGTTAATGTCCCCATGGGCCGGACACGTCTTCTTTAAACAGGTCAAGAAGAAACATCACAATAAGTCAAGAACAAAACAAAAACACCATAAAGTCCAAAAAATGTAAAATAAATGCAAAATAAATGCAACACTCCCAGACATACCCCACGCGAAGGTAAGGAAAAACTCACTAAAACCTAGCAATAGGAAAAAATGCACCACGGGCACTGTGGAGGAGAGAAACCTTAGAAGGGCCATTCAAGGGGGGCTCCCTTCTTAGATGTCGGTGATAGTAGTGTTGCAATAAAACATATGGGGGGGGGGGGGGGGTTGGGGACAGGGGTTATTGAGTTCCCATGTTTGTAATGGGCGGAGATGGAGCAATAAATACATGTAGTGAGCATATGCTATGTAGACACCTAAATGTGTCTAGCGATAATTCAATGTGCCTAACCTAATTAATTTTACTCTACTGTGCTCACTGACCCCTCTTGATCCTCCATATTCTAACATTGACAGTGAATAGTGGAGCATGCACTGGAGTGCCGCCGGGGGGAGCTGGTGTGACATTGGGCAGGAAGGACATCAGGTGAAGAAGGATGGGCTGAAGGCGGAGCTCCGACAGCGGAGCACCCTCTTCGTCATTTTCCAAGAGAAGGAAGAAGTCGCGTGGAGCAGGAGCTCCGGACCCCAGCACGCGGGATATAAACCCAGTTACGAGGCGGGTTATTAATAGAATACGCGATAGCTTAGCTTTCAGTTAAGGCTAAAGAGACTTTGTGAACGAAGAAGCAGACGAGCTACTGCAGAAGAGTGCAGTAGATATTGCACACGTTGCATTTTAGTTAAAGTATAGGCGTCCTGACAGGGGGTCGCCGAAGCCCACAGCTAAGCTTCAGTTAGGCCTAGGGCACAGTTTAGTCCGCGTGTCGCTTCACCTCTCCAGCCGAGCAGTGGACTACTCAACGGACGTCGCGGCACGGCAACCACCTCCAGCCGTCGCCTGCCTAACGTCAACCCAGCCCGCCCCTGCCTGTCACAGGTGACAAACACGGGACCGGTCGACAGCCATCTCGCAAAGCGGACATTCGTTGCGGGAGCAGGCCAGCCTGGGTTAAGTACACACAAGCCAGTTACAGTGAGCACTCTGAGTTCTGGAGCCTGGGGTAAACATTCTCTTTGTGCGGCGCAAGCCCTTTCAGAGGCGAAGAGGATCAGTACTTTGAACTGGCCCGTGTACCATTGTTTAGGGGCGCCCCAACGTTTGACATTTTGGGCGACTGCCGGCTTAGATAGGACTTTTGTTTTCAATGTGGGCCCACTGTCTATTGGTTAAATGTGTTGTGTGATAGCCCAGCATTTCAACCCTTAAAGGGACGGGTCCATTACTGTGTATTGACCGGTGTGGAAAGAGATTTAATCATTGTGTTGGGTAACAGGGGAGCTAACAGCAGCAGCTAAAGAGGCTAACAGGGGAGCTAACAGCAGCAGCTAAAGAGGCTAACAGGGGAGCTAACAGGGGAACTAACAGGGTAGCTAAAGAGGCTAACAGGGGAGCTAACACGGGAGCTAACAGGGGAGCTAACAGGGGAGCTAACAGCAGCAGCTAAAGAAGCTAACAGGGGAGCTAACACCAGCAGCTAAAGAGGCTAACAGGGGAACTAACAGCAGCAGCTAAAGAGGCTAACAGGGGAGCTAACAGGGGAGCTAAAGAGGCTAACAGGGGAGCGGGAAGCGCTTTAATCATTGTGCCTCGTGTAAGAGGGAAGAGCTTTGGTCATTGTGCCTCCTGTAAGTGGGAAGAGCTTTGGTCATTGTGCCTCGTGTATGCGGGAAGAGCTTTGGTCATTGTGCCTTGTGTTAAGATTAGGGTAATTTCTTAAGTAAAAAACACTGAATGGGAGCACTGTGTGTGTGTCTGTTACTGTGTCTGTTGTCTTAACCCCTTTCTGCCCGGGTAATGCATTTTATTGTTTAACCCTTTCCCCACACAGTACATTTCGCAGAGTAAATTTTACTCAAACTGAGTCCATTTGAGCCCAAGTGAGTACAATTTTACTCAGTTTGAGTCAAATGTACTCAGTTTGAGTAAAATGTACTTCTTTTTAACCCTAGGAATCGATATAAGCCCTGCATTTTGTGAGCGCAGAGCATGAGTGGGCGAGTATCGAGAGATGAGATCGGATAGATAGAGCGGTGCGAACCCATTTAAAATTGTGTAGGTGAGGAGTAGCACTTTAAAGTCAGATCTGGCTTGAATAGGAAGCCAGTGTAGGGCGGACAAAACTGGTGTGATGTGATAACATTTTCTAGTTTTAGTTAGTATCTGTGCAGCTGCATTTTGCACGATTTGAAGATTTTTGATGCTTGAATTAGGTAGGCCTGACAAAAGTGACAGTAGTCTAGACGTGATGAGACAAAAGCATGAATTAGGGTTTCAGCATCAGCCAGAGTTAAAATGTGGCGATTTTTTTTCGATATTACGAAGATGGAAGAAGGCAATTTTGGTGAAATATTTTATATGTGCATTAAATAAGAGGGAGGAATAAAAAATTACTCAGAGGTTTTTTATGGTGAAGTTCTGGGATACATGACAAGTATCAAAGTTGAGGGAGATGTCCTCAAACAGGCCTCTGTGGTTTGGGGGGTGTTAAAGATATTATGTATATCTCTATGTATTTGTTATCTGCAATGAATGAATAACTCTGGTGATATGATCAAGAGGAATTCACTCTGTGTCTATGTGATTCTAACATGTTTCTAACAGAGGTAGCACTTCTGTTAAAACAGGAAGTTCCTCTGTGCCTCTAACACAAGACCAGTTCCTGAAACTAGATGCACAGGCATCCGTTTCTAACTTACTGCAAGACGCCATTTCCTACTAAACCATTTAGCCTAGATACTGCTCGTCTTAGTGACCGTCTCTAACTGTTTGTGTAGAGTCAGCAAACGGCACATCCTATTGTCCGCTATCAGCAAAACCATCTCTGTCTTGTGACACGCTTTTGATCACATGATGTTCTCTTGTTCTCTCTTCTGTCTGAATAAAAGACTGTAACAGGGAAGTGTCATTTCAGTGTACTCTGAGCGAGACACTCCCTGCTGCAGCTTGTAAGCTAGAACTCTTGTGTTGTGTTGTTCTTAACTTTTGGTTATAGTGCTTGTTTGAGGCAAGGTACAAATCTCTAACATAAATTGGTCCTTCGGAGCCGGATCCCAAGATATCATCATTCAGAGAAGGATATCGCGACGCCGTACGTCTGTCGACAGCCAGAGCCTAGGGCTCTGTGAAAAGCCCGGAGGTGTGAATTCATCGTCCGGCCGGCGATAGCAACTGCTTTTTCTCCCCTGAGTGCGGAATTGACGGGATCCGACCAGAAAACCAGTTAACAACAACAACAAAACACGAGGGTAAGCAAAATCTATAACAAAATATTCATTAAAGACACATGGTTTCTGGCATGGAAACAGGGCATTTAAAGGTTACGATAAAAAGTAATGCTAAAAATAAGTGTTTGTGAATGTTGTTGTGTATGGATTTTAAAATAAATATTCATCTCTAGAAACACAGGTAGCCTTTTACCAGGAAAAAAGGCACTTAAAGTTACAAGAAATATTTCTGGGAAATAGTGACGTTTGAGTAAGTGTGTGAATATTTGTTGTGTACACGTGTGAATGTGAGTATATGGTATATTCTAAGAGATAATAAAAGTTGGCTAAAGGAATTAACGTCATGAATTAAAAGATTGGAAAACTGTGTGAATTTAAACACCAAGTGGGAGCCCGCAGTCACTCCGAGTGGATGATTGTAGAAGCTTGACTTCCTGCAGTTTCCAATTGACCAACAGGAGTCATTCATGAGGTTTTTACTGGGTTTGCCAAACTGAAAACATATCTCTGACAATATACATGAGTAAATAATAACCATGGGAAAATCACAGAGTAAAGCTCTCACAGAAGACGAGAGATGCATGTTTCACAAGGATCCAGAAAATATGAGATACATAGCTGAATGGAAGAAAAAACATGGGTTCACAGGCTACTGTACTACATAAAGCTGCAAGAAAGTATTGGACGAGCTAAATATGAAAATCATAACCAGTACCTCCACGAAAGGACAGATCAAGTACACAGAGCAAAAGATTATTGCACAGAGATGGTTAGATGAAGCCAGGAAAAGAACAGACACAGCTAAGACAAGGCAAAGTGTAGGAATAGTTGGACTGGCACAGAACGAGGAGGAGGGGGAAGAGGTGGTTGTACATTCATCCCTGTTGACAGGCGAAGTGCATAGGCTGGTAGCAGCTGAAATTACCAGACAAGCAGCAGCAGCAGAAGCGGCCAGGGTAGCCAGGCGAGGTGAGGAGAGGAGAATAGAACAGGAGACTAAGAAGCGACTAGAGAAAGCACAAGCAGGGAAAAGTGGAGTTACTACCAGGAAACAGTCACAAGCAGACCTGTACACAGTAGAAACACAGCTATACCCCACACTGCCGATAGGAAATACAAGTAGTGAACCCCCATACCACACTGAGGTGATAAATAATTTGCCAATACTCCAAGTTCCAAATCCCCATTATGGAATCGACGACGATCAGGAAAGATTCACAGCAGTGCACCGGCCCTGGGGACACTCTGACATTCTAGAGCATGTCAGGGGGTTACCAAAGCCCGGAGCAGGACCTGAGGAATTCATCACCCAGTTGGAGGGGCTGAAAAGGTCCTACCAACTGGACGGTGTAGAAATGCTTAGAGTATTGATGGCCGTGTTTGGGAGCAGATGGTATAAAATACAAGGGGATTATACAGGCCAAGTGGATGGGGTTACCTTAAGGGACGACGCACTAACCGCCCCACTGAACGCAGTATATGAGCGTATACAAGTCGAGTACAGAATGAGAGCTGACTATGGCAGAATACATGCCACACAACAAAAACCTGACGAATTAGCAGCTGACTTCCTAGACAAACTACAAGCTGTCTTCAGACAACATAGCGGCATCCAATATGAGGCTGAGCCCAACGGCACTTACCAACAACAGCTAAAAATGGCCTTTATTGAGGGTCTACTAGCCCCCCTTAGGGAGTGGCTTAAAAAAAATTGGGTACACTGGAAAACTGGCACACTGACGGAAGCACTAAATTATGCCAGACACGCCACCGAGGTGGAGGCAAGGAAAAGGCAAAAAGTAGCCAAAGTATTCTACCAAGATGATGAGGGAGGTATGGAAATCTTCTACCAGGGCCCTAGTAATTATGGTGGGAGGGGCAGGGGTCAAGGCCAGAATAGAAGGGGAGGCAGGGGCCAAGGTAGGGGTAGAGGCAGGGGCCAACACCCAGGCCGTGACATTAAAAGTGATAAGTGCTTTAGATGCGGAGGAAAAGGGCATTATGCCAGAGACTGCCCCACCCCAGATAGTGGAGACTACGACGAAAACAACAAAGAATGACTAGGCCGAGACCACACCCCAAACTGCCCTCCTAAACAAGCAAAAATCATTCCAGGCGTCCCCCCTCCAAAAGAAAAAAGCGTTTGGACGAGGGACTCGGAGTCTGACTCTGATTCGGAACATGACTCACCCAATCATGACCCGTACCAAAACACTGACTATATAGACGTGAGCATGATATTAGCGTCACATGACTTTAAAAGCAAAGACCAAAAGCCGTATATCAGTCTATTGGTGAACGGAGAAAGAGTACAGTTTCTGTGTGACTCAGGAGCCTGCATGTCACTAGTCAGGAAAAGCCCGCCAAAGGCGGAAAAGACAGGAAGAAAAATATTAGTCAAATCGGCTAATGACCAGGTCACTCCACAGCAGCTCACAGCACCAGTGCTCATACTGGACCCTATCTCTCAAAGATCAGTTTCCATCCCACTAATAGTGGATCCGTGCTGCCCAGTAAATCTCCTGGGAAGAGACGCACTGGCACTACTGGGACTAGCCCTAATACCAGGCCAAAAAGGTATAACGGTAGTAAGATGGGACCACATAGGAGATGATCACGAGGAGGGATCAGAAATGTTCCTCGTACAGGGGAGAGGGACCCCCAGGTATTGGTGGTCACTTGATTTAGTCACTAGAGAACCTATGTCTATCACTAAACAACTAATAGCTGTAGCACAGGAGGCTCTTAAAGGCCCAGCCGATATTCAAAAACCAGATGAATTACACGCAACAATCAGATTCAAAAGGACAACAGGTCCTGACCCAGACTTTGATAAAAAGATTAGTAAATTGGGACCCCAAAAGATAACATGTGCATATGTCTACTCTGATGGAGTGAGTAGTGTTGTTGATGTCTCATGGCCAAAAATGGTCAACGATCTGGCTACAACCCCTCCACACATCTCGCTCACAAAAGAGCCCGGTACAAAATGGTACCAATTAGGAGACTTTGTGGCCAGAGCTAGAAATCAAGTGAAATGGTATCCAGAACAGACAGGAGGGTGGGAGTTCTCCTGTAACAAAACCCTCAGGAGAAAACCTCTAAGTTGGACGACAGTGACCACTCCCACCGTCCACATGACGGGACAACCAGCCTTTTGATTATTAAGTTTGGAGGAACACCCCGAGCTGAGAGCGCTTCCTCCCTCCTTATGGTGAAAGGGGCCCTCTGATGTGGGACTAATGACCACAGCGTTGCCAGTAACTATTACTCCCAGATCAGACTACAGGCCTGTGACCCGACAGTACCCATTGAAAAAGCAGGCAATGGATGGCATTAAACCAGTAATCTCAGATATGGAGAAAGCAGGTATTATCATTCGCTCACCCAAAGCACAGTGTAATACACCCATATTCCCTGTAGAGAAAGCAATCACTGGCAAATGGAGACTAATACAAGACTTGAGAACAGTCAACAGCGCAGTAATTCCAAGAGCACTGAACGTACCAAACCCACATACGTTGTTGAACAGTTTAGAACCACAGAGAAAGGTGTTTTCAGTCATAGATTTGAGTAATGCATTTTTCTCAATACCATTACACCCAGATGCTCAACATTGGTTTGGATTCACGTTTGAAGGAGTAAAATACACCTACACTCGCTTACCACAAGGGTACAGTGAGAGTCCTTCAATATTTTCAGAAAACATACAGAAATGTATGTCTACCTATATTCCTAAAGAACATAGCCAAATTTTAATTTACGTGGACGATATCCTCATAGGATCAAACACAGCTGACCAACGCAAAAGTACAACACTAGAAGTTCTACAGCATTTAGCAAAAACAGGAAACAAAGTCTCCCTTTCGAAACTTCAGTTTGTGCAGCCGGAAGTCATATATTTGGGTCACCAGATTTCACAGCGAGGTAAACGGCTGCACGAAATGGAAGCTGGCAATCTCACAGGCACCAAAGCCACACACTAAACGACAGCTAATGTCGTTCATTGGAATGTGCAATTATTGCAGAATTTTGATTCCAGAATATTCTAGAACAACAGCTCCCTTACAGGCGTTAATCTACACTACACAGATGGCTATGACAGATAAATTAACATGGACACCTGAGGCTGACGAAGCGTTCATAACAATGAAAAAATTGTTACAATCAAATGTTATTCTGGCATTTCCAGATTATAGTCTGCCTTTTGAACTGTTTGTGCACAATAACGATGGTCACATGTGTGCAGTGCTCACCCAACCACATGGGACCAAGAGACGTCCAGTAGTATATTACTCTAGTCGACTAGATTCAGTAGCTAGAGCGCTACCACCCTGTGTACAGGCCACCATCGCGGCAAGTATGGCTGTCACCACAACTGCTGAGTTAGTGTTGTATAGCCCATTAACAGTATTCGTACCACACGCCGTGGATGCGTTACTGCTACAAGCTAAATTAACATTCCTCACAGCAGCCAGACATTTATATTTGACAGCCACTCTCTTGTCACAACCTCACATAACATTGAAACGATGCACCATGTTGAATCCAGCAACACTCTTGCCAACAGCAGAGGATGGCTCACCCCACTGTTGCATTCATGAAACAGACCAGGCTACCAAACCCAGACAAGACATGCATGATACACCTCAACAAGGCTACATAGACATTTTTGTGGATGGCTCATCGTCAAAAGATCAGTATGGCAAGACACATACAGGATTCGCAGTAACAACAATAGATACACTGCTCATAGGAGGAAAATTATCTTCACACCTGTCTGCACAGGCAGCTGAATTATCAGCCATAATTGCAGCCTGCAAATGGGCAGAGGGTAAAAATATTAACTTATATACTGACAGCCAGTATGCATTTTCTGCCGTCCATCACTTTGCACAGTTGTGGGCACGCAGAGGAATGATTACCTCAACAGGAAAAGCTGTGACTCATGGGGAACTACTGAAACAGCTCTTAGATGTGGTCTCATTACCAAATTCACTTGCATTGTGTAAATGTGCCACACACAAGACAGACACCTCGTTGTTTACCACAGGAAACAATTTTGCAGACAAAATGGCGAAATTAGCAGCCGTGGGGAAAACCCCAAAGACACATGATGCTTTTTTAAGTGACACGTCTGTAAACACGCCCATCGATTGTGAAATCCTACTAGACATGCAAAACGCTGCACCCATACTTGAACAACAAGCATGGATGCACGCAAGCGCAGTGAGAAACCCCAGAGGACTTCTCACTATACAGGAAAAACTGATTCTACCTAAAGCTATGTATAGAACAGCAGCTGTGTTGAGTCATGGGCTAAGCCATGTCTCAACAGGAGGGATGGCATCACAAGTGATGAAAGTGTTTTATGCTCCTAATTACCAAAACTATTAAAAATAATTTTGTAGAGCATGCTTGATCTGTTGTAAAAATAACTCGCAAGGTGGCTGCCGACCAAAAAGGGGAAGTTTCCCCAAACCCACACACCCATTTCAAGTAATACACATGGACTTCATAGAACTATCTCAAAACGGTAAACTAAGATACTGCCTGGTAATAATTGATGCATTTTCTAAATGGGTAGAAATAGTTCCAACAAAGGATTTAACAGCACTTACAGTAGCAAACATACTGTGTAAAGAAATCTTCCCAACTCATGGCATTTCATCCATAATACGGTCCGACAACGGAACACATTTTGTGAATGAGGTCATCACGCTTTGCTCACGAACGCTCGGTATTGAATTGAAAAACCACTGTGCTTACCACCCCCAAAGTGCTGGACTGGTAGAACACACAAATGGCACTCTGAAACAAAGACTGAGAAAATGTGTAGAGGAAACAGGAAGACCATGGCCAGACTGCTTGCATTTAGTAAAAATGTATATGCGAGTGACACCCACAGCAGAAGGGTTAACGTCATTTGAAATTCTGTATGGCCGCCATTTTCCGATGCCTATTATTGCGGCAGATCTCACTAAGAGTGCGGAGGAGACAATTGCAGAATGGATGGCTGTTATGCTTAAGAATAAGACAATTAAAGAAGCAAATGATCTGCCTGAGTCCTTATCTCTCCCACAGGTCAGCATTCTCAAACCAGGTGACCAGGTGCTGGTAAAGGTGTTCCGGAGAGCCAACTGGGCAACACCACGCTGGGACGGTCCATTCCAAGTGCTGCTAACCATGCCTACTTCAGTGAAAGTGGAAGGACGGCCCCCTTGGATCCATCAATCACACTGTAAAAAGCTTGAATTCCTGCCCAATCTCGACGTGTAGGAGGAAGTCCAGCTACAAAGGGGGTCATTCCGTTAGGGTTTGACCGTCTCAACCCTGGTGAAGAAAACAACTAATCCTACACAAATTAGAAAATGGGGAAGGTTCTGATTGTGATAGCTGTGGTTACAATGATGGTTACATGCACAGTAGTACTCACATCATTTCTGTTACATCTCTACCTACCACTGGTTCCTAACGATGACTATGATTCAGAGACTCCAGGACTCTCTGGTGCTGAAACACTCCTTTCACTGCACAAGAGATGGACATATCTCAAAGATCCAACTTGGGACTACAACACAGGAACACACAAAGCACCTAGAATGACGAATAAATGGTATTTCTATGTGAACACCTTGGCAAAAAGCTATGAAAAAACTGATTGTTATGTGTGTTCAAGAATTCCCTATTCTAGCTCCCAGGTGACCCTCTACGGAAAAATGATGTACAAGTCACGAGCCATGTGTTATGCAAGTATGGGAGGGATAGGTTACCAGCATAAAGGCCTAATCATTAATGACACTCATTCATACAACCCGGGTATCAGCAAGGGCACATGCGCCCGTGATTTTTGGATCAACTGGAAGAAAACCTCTGAAAAAATTAGGCCCCAGCGTGTTGTCCTTGATACAAAAGGTGCAAATCACCCAATATGTTATCAACAGGCAATTGGTGATATTCCCATGGGGAATACCACCAATTGTGACCAAATTGTGGTTCACGGAGACGGCGCTCCAGTGGACCTCTCAGGGGTATCAAACGGAACCTATTGGGTGCAGGGAGGATGGTGGCTGTGCGGAGACAACGCTTACCCCTTGCTGCCAAAGTATTGGACAGGCACCTGCGCGCCCATATCTGTGACTGATCATACGTTCTTCCTGGAGCCAGGGGAACGACCTGTCACTAAGAATAGACACAAGAGAGGTTCAGAGCAGCCTTTGAAACCTCATGACGCTGTATGGGGTTCTGATGTTCCGGCCGAGTTTAAACACTGGTCTGATGGCAACAAAGCAGTACTGACCCTCTTCCCACACATGGGTGTGTTAAAAAACATCCTACGGATTGAAACCATGGACTATAGGCTTGGGCTGTACATTAACTCTTCCCTCAAAGTAAACTCACTCCAAAACCACGAAATATATGCTATTCGCACAGTGGTTATGGAGAACAGGATGGCTCTCGACTTAATCACTGCTTCCTCAGGGGGCACCTGTGTACTGATAGGAACTATATGCTGTACATATATCACAGACGACGTGCACTCCAAAAACATGACCGATGCAATGGACCGACTGAGAGAGTTACAAAGAGTAATGGCTAAGGATCATGTTACTGGTCAAGGTTGGTTCAATTGGTTGTTAGACGGGGGTGGTAGGCACTGTTGATGAAATAATTCATGTTCCTGATAGCCATTATGATAATCCTATGTGTATTTACTGCATGCATTTTCCCTCTGATAAAAAACATGATGAAAAAGATGTTTTCTGGAATGGTCTGCAATTACATAGCATTGCAACAATTAGATGGTGACATGCCCTCACCGGAATATGATCCAGAATGTGCTAAAGATGACGATGAACTGTAAAAACAATGACGTTCCTACAGAAAAGCTTGCACAGATGTAGGTAACTGATGGACAAATTACAGTGTTATCATCCATTTTGATAAACAGGAGGGAAATGTTAAAGATATTATGTATATCTCTATGTATTTGTTATCTGCAATGAATGAATAACTTGGGTGATATGATCAAGAGGAATTCACTCTGTGTCTATGTGATTCTAACATGTTTCTAACAGAGGTAGCACTTCTGTTAAAACAGGAAGTTCCTCTGTGCCTCTGTTAAAACAGGAAGTTCCTCTGTGCCTCTAACACAAGACCAGTTCCTGAAACTAGATGCACAGGCATCCGTTTCTAACTTACTGCAAGAAGCCATTTCCTGCTAAACCATTTAGCCTAGATACTGCTCGTCTTAGTGACCGTCTCTATCTGTTTGTGTAGAGTCAGCAAACGGCACATCCTATTGTCCGCTATCAGCAAAACCATCTCTGTCTTGTGACGCGCTTTTGATCACATGATGTTCTCTTGTTCTCTCTTCTGTCTGAATAAAAGACTGTAACAGGGAAGTGTCATTTCAGTGTACTCTGAGCGAGACACTCCCTGCTGCAGCTTGTAAGCTAGAACTCTTGTGTTGTGTTGTTCTTAACTTTTGGTTATAGTGCTTGTTTGAGGCACGGTAAAAATCTCTAACAGGGGGCCAACAATTAACATCTCAGTTTTATCTGTATTAAGGAGTAGAATGTTTTGCGACATCCACTTTTAACGGCAAGCAGGCACGCCTCAAGATTTTGTAATTGGGAGGAATCATTTGGCTTAATAGGTATATATAATTGGGTGTCATCAGCATAAAAATTTAAGTTTATGCTAAATTTGCATATGATATTGCCGAGGGGTAGCATGTAAATCGAAAATAGCAAAGGGCCCAGAACAGAGCCTTGTGGGACACCGCATTGCACTGGGAGGGTCTCAGATGTTAAATCATTATAGACCACGCAGTGTGTTCTATCAGTTAAATAAGATTTAAACCAAGCAAGTGCATGACCCCGAATGCCAACATGATTCTCGATTTGATTTGATTTGATTCAGACACAGAGAGAGAGAGACAGACAAAGAGAGAGAGTGGGTGAGAGAGACAGACAGACAAAAAGAGAGAGAGGGATGTATGGTGGGGCCACAGATCTCTGTTACCAATCATCAGGTCTTTAGCCGCCGGTGTACTTGCCAGGCCGTCACCTTATTAAATCATTAGGCCATATTTCATAACCATAAGGGCTCTCAGCCAAGCCAGGCCTGAATCAATAAGTTGTTATCTTACAGCGAAGCCTCATATAGGGGCTGCCTGCCTGCCTGCCAGTCAGTCACTGCTGCTGCTGAAACCCTTGGACTCATTTCAAACAGGAATAAATCTTTCACTTTAAAAAATCTAGCACACTAGAGCTATTGCCTCTCATCCTATCCATCTTCTCTCTCCATCCCTATTTCTTTCTCTCTCTCTCTCTCTCTCTCTCTCTCTCTCTCTCTTCTCTCTCTCTCCATCAACCCCCATCTCTCTCTCTCTCTCCATCAACCCCACCTCTCTCTCTCTCTCCGTCAACCCTCTCTCTCTCCATCAACCCCCCTCTCTCTCTCTGTCTCTCATATACATTAGACAAGGAGAAAAGCAGATAAGACGGAAGACAATGTGAAGAGAGGAAAGACAACATACTACTACAACAGGCAGAAGACAATCCAGCGAGGGACAGAGTGAGAGAGATATTATGCTGCATCTGCCAGTGAATAAAATAAAACCTCCCTTACACACCCTGACACTCACTCTCTCTATCCCTCCTTTCTCTCTCACCCACCCTCTATACCTCTCCCTCTCTCCTTCCTCTCTCCATCTTCTCCTCCTCCTCCTTCCTCTCCATCAACCCCCTCTTTCTCTCTCACTCACTCATCTATCACTCTCTCCTCCCCCCTCTCCCCCCCCCCTCTCTCTCTCTCCCCCCCCCCCGTGTCCTACCCCCGCGCATGGCTCTGACGTGACGTGGATGCTGACGCACAGGCTGTGCTGCTGAAGGGGAGAGCATAATTACGGAGCGCTGTGCGTCTGAACAAAGCTGCTCTCCCCAGTCTGAGCAGACAGCATGGGAAGCCGACACCAAGGAATTACATCTCCTCCATCCATGGGAAATAACAGCCATGTGTTGACACACAGTAATGTGTTGAAAATGAGACATCCTCCTTTAAAGGGTATTACACTTTTTGTCACTAGGACAGCACGTTTTTTATCAAGGTCATTCGCCAGTTCAGTACATACATAGATACACACACACACACACACACACACACACACACACACACACACACACACACACACACACACACACACACACACACACACACACACACACACACACACACACACACACACACACACACACACACACACACACACACACACACACACACGTGTAGGGCTATACTGTACATACAGTGCTTGTCTCCCTATGCTGAAGTAAAGTGGTTGCCTTGTCATCAGTTTGATAGCTGAGGGGGAACAGAGAAAAATTGTGAAAAGCATGTTATTTTAGCAACACACACCTTTTCAACACATGTAGATGTGTTAAAGGCCTAATCCATGATCCAATTGTAAACAAGGGTAGCCCCCGCTATAGAGATCTGAAACACTCAAATGTGAGGCCATTTTCTTCAGTCTGAGGCCGAGTGACAGACCTCTTGATACAAGGACTGACAGATATAATAGAACATGAGTTCCACATGCATTTCTGAAGCTGCAGGCGGCTTGTAACTTTGTTGCTTGAAAAATGTGGGGTAAAATATCTCAATTATTTGGACTATGATAGGTTAAGAAAGTGATCTGTGTCTATGGCTGTTGATTGATTACAATCACCCGGTAATTACTTACCCAGAAGGCAGGTGATGGAACGGTGGGAAGAGGGGGTTTCTTGGTTCTTTTTACACAAGTTATTTACTTTGCGATGCAGCTGGATTATGTTATAGGTTGTCTGCATAATGGAAAATAATATCATAGGCCTGTGTATTGGCAAAAAAAAGAAAATGACTACCATGATTGTGTAAAGACAGATGGAATTGAAGCTTATACTGTTCCTGTTATTGGTTGATTGAAGTAGAATTACACTGAGCAGGTTCATTTGTTTTGTGTCCGATGTCCCAAGTCCATTATGAGAGAGAAAAGGACGGAGGTGAGGAGGTGTGTGTGTGTGTGTGTGTGTGTGTGTGTGTGTGTGTGTGTGTGTGTGTGTGTGTGTGTGTGTGTGTGTGTGTGTGTGTGTGTGTGTGTGTGTGTGTGTGTGTGTGTGTGTGTGTGTGTGTGTGTGTGTGTGTGTGTGTGTGTGTGTGTGTGTGTGTGTGTGTGTGGAGGGGACATGTGGTGGTGGGGGGGCCATCGTTTGACCAAAAATCTTCACAAGGTTGAGATTGTACGACAGTTTCATTAGTGGCCTTTCTGGCACTTGCATAGGCTGCATGCCCACGACTGTCTGACGGCTTTTGGGCATGTGTGCCAAGGGAAGCACAGAACTCACTCAGACAGAATAGCTTCCTCCTTCTAGTTCCATCCTTCTGTCCTCAGCTCTGACTTGATTAATGATCTCAACACACGGACCCAGACTGTATGTCCATTTGCATTATATCATCTGTGCTCAAAGGAAGTAGCTGCATTGGATCTTGAAGGGGGCCTAAAGGAGTTCCCTAGTAAAATGTAGAATGGTTTGATTCAATTATTGCTTATATCTAAAAGAAAAGAAAATTAAGAAAAGAAATACAGTATATAATTGTTAAAGTTATGTGATGTATACGATTGCATGTAACTGTCTAACTGTTTCCACAAGAGGGCGCTATAGGCGGAGCTATTGACGCTGGCGCCAGGTAAGAGGGTATTTAAGGGATTGTTCCCTCCCTCTCTGTCTCGTCCCACCTACCTCTCACAGAGAGAAGTCTCATGTACTAATGTGCAATGTGATAATAAACCACGCCGATTAAAGGCTGAAGTGAGAGGACCTTGTCGTCATGACCAAGTTATTGTCGCCCCATAAGTGACTCTGTCAACAGGTTATGGGCCCAGATCACGCAGGGGCGAAATAATAAGGGTAGCAAGTTTAGCTAAAGTATAGGCTAGTTTAGCACCGGGAGCACCGCGTGACTAAAGCTAAGCTAACGGGAGCTAAAGCTACGCCTACCATCAAAAGAGGATGGCGACCAAAGGGAAGAGCAAATGGCCCTCGTTCAACGGAAGAGCAGAGGACTATGAGCTCTGGGAAGAGCGAATGTTGTGCTGCATGCACGGTGTGGGACTGAAGACAGCGATCTTGACGGCCCCCACGGGACCACTAACGGCAGAAGCGCAAGCCCTGGACACCAAGCAAAATGCCAACGCATACTGTGAGTTAGCACCACTGCTAGACGACACAAGCTTGGGGCTGATATTTCGCGACAATGAGGACAAAGGCAGAGAGAGCCTGAAAGTGTTGAGAGAACATTATATCGGACGGGGAAGACCCTGAATCGTATCCCTCTACATAACACTAACCGCGCTGAAGAAGGCGCACACCGAGACTGTGACCGAATATGTCATTGATTGATTGATTGAAAACTTTATTAACAGATTGCAGAATGGGTACAGTACAGTACAGCTCAATACATACAATTGTTAAGGGGATGCAGACCAGAGAAAGACTTTCGTCTTGTTTACATCAGGGTCCCCCATTTTCAATTCATCGTAACATATATGACATACATGACATACAGATAGACAGTACTGCTACATCTATACATTTATGACATACCAGATTTGCAATTACAGTACTGTTTGTGATACAAAAAGAGTCCAGAAAGAAAAAGTATATACATTTGACGTAGAAACTGTACATTGGATTGGGTAGGTGGGGGTGGGGGGGACTGTACATTGGAGGTGGTTGGGTGGGTGGGGGGGGGGGGGGGGTTGGGTAGGAGTGGGGGGGGGGGGTTGGGTAGGAGGGGTGGGTGGGGGACACTGTACAACTGTACAAACAAAACTGTACATTGGATTATTGACAAGACCATACTTGGTAATTTACTGTACATTGGAGGGGGTTGTGTTCGGACATTTACAGGGGCCAGTTTTGAGTTGCAGTCTCCCTTAGGTGTTTTTTGAGAGTGTTTTTGAAAGTGGGTAGTGATTCACATTCCTTTACAGCTTGCAGATCTGAGCTGAGCAGATCATTACACCGCTTAAGAGTGCAGGAGAAGCACCAAGCTATGGACTAATGATGGCGATGGTTATGAGAGGACTACCGGAGCTGTACAAACCGTTCACACTACTGGTGACACACGGTTCAGCGGACATGTCGCTGGGAGAGTTCAAGGCCAAGTTGCGGAACTTTGAGGCCTCAGAAGACACCCACCCAGTCGCTGCGGAGGTGGGAGAGAGGGTGCTGAAGGCCCGGGCGGCACAGAGAGAGAAGACCAGGCCCACGACAGAGCTGGCGTGTTGGTGATGCAGAGAAAAAGGGCATTGGAAAGATAACTGCACAAAGACTGTTTGGTGTAGCTGCAAATCCACGGGGCACACAGACAAAGTGTGTAGAAAGAAACGCAACCAGAGCGCACGGTATGCGCATGGACAAGATGGCGGCTGTGGACAAGATGGCGACGACGGTGGATGTGAGACGAGTCGAGACAACGCCCGGAGAGTAGCGGGACGAGAGGACTTCATCTTCGGGGCGCAGACAGCGTACGTCACCCAGCCAACATAGCAGCAGCAGGCCCAAAGGAAGGGACTGATCGTGGACACAGGTGCGTCGTCCCACGTCATCAACGTCAGGAATCGATTCAAGAACTTTGACAACACCTTCGAGCCGGAGAGACACAGCATGGAGCTGGCAGATGGGAAGCGCACTTACGGGTTGGCGCAAGGGAGAGGAGACGCACAGGTATGCCTCATAGACAGTGAGGCGCGTCGGTGTACAGTGACGTTAAAGAACGCTCTCTACATACCCTCGTTCCGACAAGAACTATTCTCTGTAAAATCTGCTACTGCGAACGGTGCCAAAGTGTTCTTCAATGAAGGTAAAGATGTTCTTGTAGAGCCTGACGGTACGCGATTTAACATAGAGGTGTACAAGAGAATGTATTATCTACAAACAGAGTGTAATGACAACGACAAGTGTAATAATAATGATATGTGTATTGTGACTGTCAGTCACGATATTCAGACATGGCATGAGATCATGGGTCATTGTAATTATGAGGATTTACTGAAACTGCACGCAGTGACAGAAGGCATGCACATTAAAGGTGAAAAGCGTAGACCTGACAAAGAATGTGAAGTGTGAATAAAGGGGAAGTTCACTCAATCGAGAAACAGAAGTCCCACCGAAAAAGTAAAGGTACCACTTGCGCTAGTTAACACAGACCTAGCCGGTCCAGTAAGCAACAAGTCCATAGGTTGCTTTAGATATGTACAGTCTTTTACAGATGTGTGTACAGGGGCAGTGTTTGTTTACTTTCTCAAAGCAAAGAGTGACACACTCCAGGCCACGGAGAAATTCCTGGCAGACATAGCCCCTTATGGCAACATAAGATGTTTGAGGTCCGACAACGGACCTGTTGAGAAGGAACAAGATAAGACACAAGACGTCATGTCCGTTCTCCCCACACCAGAACGGGGTGGCAGAGAGGGAAGGACGTACTCTTTTCGAAATGGCTAGGTGTAAGCTAATAGCTGGTAACTTACCTAAGAGTCTATGGCATTATGCGGTACAAGAAGCCGCTTACACCAGAAACGGGTGTTTTAATAAGCACATGGGCACCATCCTGTATACAGCACTGACAGGAAAGAAATGTAATCTAGCTAGAATGCACGAATTTGGATCAGTGTGTTATGCTTACCAGCAGGACAGAGGAAAGCTTGATTACACGACAAAGGAAGCCCTGCTTTCCTAGTCTATTATCCCGGTAAAGGGAAAGTGCAAAAACACAGGCTAGTCAAATTTGTCACAAAGACAACATGTGAGAACGAGACACAGACAGAGGAGCCAGAGCTGGACTCCAGAGAAAGGTGTGAAGAAACAGAGACACCTCAGCCTAGTGTACTTAGCACAGTCGTGCAGACAGACAGTCAGCAACCCCCAGAGGATGATGACGAGGAGCACCCGAGGGTGACGTAACGTGCTTCATGCAGTGGGAGGTATCCCTCACGGGAACACAAACCCCCAAAGTATCTGAAAGACTATGCCCGGAGAGAAAGTGACGAGGATGACAGTACACTTACCAGCATTGATTACTGCTACAGAGTAGTGAGTGGAGTACCTCAGACCTTTAAAGAGGCGATGGTGTCCCCTGAATCAAGGAAATGGGAGAGAGCAATGGATGAGGAGATGAGGTCCCTAGAGGACAACCACACCTTTACTCTAACCAAGTTACCAGAGGGCAGACAGACAATGGGAGGAAAATGGGTGTACTCAATCAAGGAGGGTATTGAAGGCCACGACAAGTACAAAGCCAGGTTTGTAGCTAAAGGTTACAGTCAGAGGGAGGGGATAGACTACGGTGAAACATTCTCCCCCACAGCCAATCTGACCAGTGTAAGGGTAGTGGTGCAGAAAGCAGCTGAGGACAGTTTGATTTTACACCAGAATGATGTGAAGACAGCCTACCTGCACGCACCCATAGATAGGGAGATATACATGGAACAACCTGAAGGTTACAAGAAGAAAGGAGGGAAGCTAGTGTGTAAGCTCCAGCATCATTAACTCCAGCATCATTAACACCACGGTAACTCCCCTACATGTATCTGACCATTCCTTCATATCCTTCTCACTAACTCTCATGCTAAACCGAAAGGTCTTCACCCCAACTCAAACCGTCTCACTCAGACGCAACCTGGCCTCCCTATCCCCCTCCACCCTCTCCTCTGACATACTATCCGCTCTACCTTTGAGTGTCACCTTCTCTGCTCTCTCCACAGAGATGGCAACCTCCACCCTCCTCTCAGCCCTTACAACCTCCTTCGACAAGCTCTGTCCCCTCGTTGAGAAACCTGCCCGCCATTCCCCACCCAGTCCATGGCTGACAGATCCAGTGAGAGAACAAAGACAGGTCCTGAGAGCAGCTGAAAGGAAGTATAGAAAGTCACGCCTCACTGCTGACATCGACACATATCACAACCTCTTGTTAACATTCTCCAAAACCATTACTAATGCCAAAGCTTATTTCTTTCACCATAGGATCGAGGCCTCTGCCAAGAATCTTCGCAAACTGCATGCTACCATGTCCTCCCTCCTCACTCCCCCCCACCCCCCCTCCCTCATCTTTCTCTGCCGAAGACTTTGCGATCTTCTTTGAGGAAAAAGTGGAGAACATCCGCAGCTCCTTCTCCCAACCCCCACCCATTCCAAAAGCTGAATCGAGAACCTCATCCTTCACTCTGTCATCTTTCTCTCCCATTACAGAAGCCGAGACCCTGACACTGGTAATGTCGAACCGTCCGACTACATGCCAGCTGGACCGGCTACCCTCCCCACTCCTCCAGACCATAGCACCAGAGATCCTCCCATTCCTAACTGCAACCATCAACTCCTCACTCAACTCGGGGGTGGTCCCCACCTCCCTAAAATAAGCCAGAGTCACGCCCCTCATAAAAAAAACCATCCCTGAACTCTACCGTCATAGGCAACTACCGTCCTGTCTCTCTTCTCTCCTTCTTTTCTATAACACTTGAACGTGCTGTATCCAACCAACTTACTGCTTATCTCTTACAGAATGACCTCCTAGACCAGGGGTCAGCAACCTTTTTGACATGGAGTGCCTGTTTGAAATATAGTTGTAACTAGTGTGCCTCAACAATATTCCATGCATCGTAATTTTTTTTTCTCATAATCAGGTCTTTTTAATGATAATTTTTACATTATTACATCATTATTGTTATTGTTATTATTAACAATATTATTATGATGGTTGTATCAACCCTAAATCTGAGTTGGGGGGGGGGATGCAATGCAGACAAACAGCTGCATACAGTGCGACCATTTCACTCACATTTGCCCATTCATTTTTGGACACATCACACACCATCGGTGTGTGTACTGTACATGTGCTGTCATAGCTCCACCTACAGGCCTAATGGAGAACACCAGGAGAACACCAGGATGTGAATGGAGGGTGAATGTGAGGTATATTGTGTAAATAAGTTTTGATTGATTGCAAGACTACACTGTAAAAAAATAATAATAATAAGTTACCAGAACTTAAAAATATTGAGTTCAGTTACTGTGCATTAAGGTTTTCAGTTTTCAATCCATAATAAATTAACAGAAAAAAAAGTACACAACCACATTATTTCAACCTAATAAAACTATGTTTATTGTCATTGTTTTAAGAACACAAGTTGACTTGGTAATACTCACATTGAGTAAAAAAAAATTGCTTTTAACATGTGCAACACGCGTGCCTAGGGTTGCCTACCCCTGTCCTAGACCCTAATCAGTCAGGCTTCAGGGCTGGTCACTCCACAGAGACAGCCCTCATTGCGGTCACAGAGGCACTTCACTTAGCAAAAGCGAAAGGCCTCTCCTCTGTCCTGATTCTCCTAGATCTATCTGCAGCCTTCGACACAGTCAACCACCAGATCCTCCTCGCGGCCCTTGCAGGAATGGGAGTGGCTGGCTCTGCGCTGACATGGCTGTCATCATACCTCAATGACCGCTCCTACCAAGTGTCATGGAGAGGGACCCTGTCGGCCACCCGCCCCCTGCGGACGGGTGTCCCCCAGGGCTCGGTTTTAGGACCCCTTCTCTTCTCCCTCTACACTAAATCACTGGGTAACATTATCACGTCTCATGGCTTCTCCTACCATTGTTATGCCGACGATACTCAACTCTTCCTCTCCTTCCTTCCCTCAGATATCCACGTCTCTGAGCGGATCTCGGCCTGTCTGTCCGACATCTCCGCCTGGATGACGACCAACCACCTCAAACTGAACCTAAGCAAAACAGAATTGCTCCACCTGCCGGCCAAATCCTCCCCCCTGACCGACCTTTCCATCACAGTCGAGAATGCAGCTGTGACCGCGTCCCCGACCGCCAAGAACCTTGGTGTTGTCCTCGACGACCAGTTGAACTTCTCTGCTCACATCGCAGCGACAACCAGGACCTGCCGATTCCTCCTGAGCAACGTCAGAAGGATCCGCCCCTTCCTGACCAAAGAAGCCACCCAACTCCTCGTCCAATCAACAGTCATCTCACCGCCTCGACTACTGCAACGCACTGCTCGCTGGCCTCCCGGCCACTGCCACTAAGCCTCTTCAACTCATTCAGAACGCAGCAGCCCGCCTGATCTCAAACGGCCCATGTCACCCCACTTCTTAGGGACCTGCACTGGCTCCCCATTGCTGCATGAATCCGCTTCAAGGCCCTCGACCTAGCATACCGTGCGGCAAAAGGAACCGCTCCCGCCTACCTCCGGTCAATGGTCTCTAACTACACACCCTCAAGACCCCTACGCTCTGCATCTTCTGGCCGCCTCAGACCTACTCCTATCCAAGCTCCGGGAGGGTCATCAAAGAGAAGTAGCCTATTCTCAGTCCTTGCCCCACAATGGTGGAATGAACTACCCACCCCAGTTAGGACAGCCGAAACACGTCCAATCTTTCGCCGTCGACTAAAGACGCACTTCTTCAACCATTATCTGAATTAAAAAAAAGAAAAAAGAAAAAGAAAATCTAACCCTAACTAACCGTACTGTCATGCACTTGTCTTAATAAACTAACCTACACTGTAGCACTCAACACTTTGATGAACATTGTTGCTCAGCTGATAGAGTTGTGCCCTTCCTGATGGCTTGTCGTACAGAACATGTAAGTTGCTTTGGATAAAAGCGTCAGCTAAATGACTAAATGTAAATGTAAATGTAAGCTAGAGAAATCCATTTACGGCCTGAAACAGTCTGGGCGAAATTGGAACAAGATGCTTCATACATGTCTCATTGAAGATCACTTCCTACAGAACCCAGTAGACCCCTGTGTTTACTCAAGAGAGTCAAAAGAGTCAGAAAAGTGATAATTGGGTGGATGATTTGATCATCGCAGCAGACAACACTAGAAACCTAGAGCAGGTGAAAGGTATGCTCTCCACCAGATTCAAAATGAAAGACCTAGGCAGGTTAAAACATTTTCTAGGCATGGACTTCAAACAGTCTGCCAGTTGTGTAAAAATATCCCAGAAGAGATATGTGGAGAAGATCCTGAAACGTTTTGACATGCAAGAATGTAGAACGAGGGAAACACCATGTGATCAAAAACTAGACTACCAAGAGGATGCTCAGAAATTGACAGATGTAAAAATGTACGAGAAGCTGTAGGTAGCCTCATTTATTTGACAACATGTACTCGCCCTGACCTATGTTTTGTAGTGAGTAAATTGTCACAGCATTTTGCTGACCCAACAGAGGAGCACTGGATTACAGCGAAACATGTTTTTCGTTATCTCAAAGGTACAGCAGATAAGAGCAGCGAGGGCTTAGGGCTTAAAGCCTACAGTGATGCAGATTGGGCGGCAGACACCACAGACAGAAGAAGTACCACAGGGTATTGTGTGAGTTTGAACACAAACAGCTCACTGGTTTCATGGAAAACAAAAAAGCAGCCCACAGTGGAACTATCAACTTGTGAAGCCGAATACATGGCTCTAGCTATGACAATACAGGAATGTATTTATCTAGAACAACTGCTCGAAGGAATGGATACCTATGTATATAAGATAACTGTTGTTTATGAAGACAACCAGGGAACCATTGCAATTGCTAGAAACCCTGTGTGCCGACAGAGGTGTAAACATGTGGATATAAAATATAATTTCATCAGATCTGTCATCAGGGAAGAAATGATGACACTTGTTTATTGTCCTACAGACGACATGGTTGCAGACGCTATGACGAAGCCTGTTTCCAAACTGAAATTGAGAAGATTTGCAGAGGTCATATTTGGTGTGTAAATATAGCCTGTTATGTAGTATTGACTGCCATATTCTTTTTGATGCTCTTAGCTGTATTATTTTCTTTGAAGATTGTTTTTGAAAAAGTTGTACAGTATACAAGACAGCCGTAAGTGGGAGTGTTAAAGTTATGTGATGTATACGATTGCATGTAACTGTCTAACTGTTTCCACAAGAGGGCGCTATAGGCGGAGCTATTGACACTGGCGCCAGGTAAGAGGGTATTTAAGGGATTGTTCCCTCCCTCTCTGTTCTCTCACAGAGAGAAGGTCTCATGTACTAATGTGCAATGTTATAATAAACCACGCCGATTAAAGGCTGAAGTGAGAGGACCTTGTCGCCCCATAAGTGACTCTGTCAACAATAATAATAATAAATAATAATAATAATAATAATAATAATAATAATAATAATAATAATAATAATAATAATAATAATAATAATAATAATAATAATAATAATAATAATAATAATAATAATAATAATAATAATAATAATAATAATAATAATAATAATAATAATAATAATAATAATAATAATAATAATAATAATAATAATAATAATAATAATAATAATAATAATAATAATAGAGAAAATAAAGAACATTTTAAATAATAATAAGAATATCAATTCTAAACTTTCCATTGTTTTCCCCATGCACAGTCCTAAATCAAATAACAAATATATATATATTTTTTTATCCACTTTTTTCTCTTCTTTTTCTATTTTTCTCCCATCCCAATTTCGCTGTGCCAATTCTCCCCTCCCCTGTCTTGAACGTTGCTTGCATATGCCCCCCACTGGCCGGTTGTAGGGAGGATAGAAGCCTTGCATCACGTGTCCCCTCCGATACACGAGGAGGCAGCCTGTCACATCTTTTCATCTGCCAGCGCGGACTCTCATTGGCGAGGTGTAATGTGTGGGAGGCTCACACTACCCCCGCCATTTCCTGTCTCTGCTGTGCAGGCGTCCCCCAACCGACCTGTAGGAGTCGCTGTCCACAACGTCCAGATTACCACCCATCGACTTCCATTTTAAATAATAATAAGAATATAAATTCTAAACTTTCCATTGTTTTCCCCATGCACAGTCCTAAATCAAATAACAAATATATATATATTTTTTTATCCACTTTTTTCTCTTCTTTTTCTATTTTTCTCCCATCCCAATTTCGCTGTGCCAATTCTCCCCTCCCCTGTCTTGAACGTTGCTCGCATATGCCCCCCACTGGCCGGTTGTAGGGAGGATAGAAGCCTTGCATCACGTGTCCCCTCCGATACACGAGGAGGCAGCCTGTCACATCTTTTCACCTGCCAGCGCGGACTCTCATTGGCGAGGTGTAATGTGTTGGAGGCTCACACTACCCCCGCCATTTCCTGTCTCTGCTGTGCAGGCGTCCCCCAACCGACCTGTAGGAGTCGCTGTCCACAACGTCCAGATTACCACCCATCGACTTCCACCCGCTAACTCTGCCAATTGAGTTAGTATGACGGCCGGCCCAAGCCAGAGGCAACGCCGACAGCCGGATTCGAACCCGGTGTCTCTTGCATTGGTGACGAGCGCAATGTCCGCTGCGCCACCCAGCCGCCATAACAAATATTTTCTAAGATTTCTCCAAACTAAATGTTCTCAGATTAGGGTGCTTGGTCGAATGTTTATGGGGGTTCTTGAGAGGACCGGGCCTAGAGCCTCTGAACTAGTGGTCAATAACTGAACAGGACATGTCCACCCTAACTGAACAGGACATGTCCACCCTTCTATTGTCATTTGAATGTCATTTTAGACTACATCTTGCCAATGTGATTTTATAAATTAATACATGATTGATTGATTGATTGATTTTTATTGTGGAGTAAAAGACAGCATCCAAGGGATAAAAACATGAGAAAGTGCAAGCACTTATTTCCATCATGGTCCCTGATTTTGGACATGGACAGACATCATAAAACATAGAGCATCATAATAAAACATACTAAAACAGAGCATCATACTAAAAACATAGAGCATCATAATAAAACATAGAGCATCATAATAAAACATAGAGCATCATAATAAAACAAAGATCATCATAATAAAAAAAAACAGAATAAAACATAATAGCAACCCCATACAAAAAAAGCACTTCCTACCCTCTCCTTCCTATGGCTATTCTATACTTCACTGGCTAGCCATTTCTTTGTGGCACGTCTAAAACTTCCCCCCTCTTCGATGTTTTTCAGGGCCACTGGAAGCTTGTTCCACTCCAGTGCTGCAGAATATAAAAATGTATTTGTGCCCATTAGGGAGTTAAATCTTGGCAGAATAAAATCCGTACTGCTCCTTCTAGTGGAGTATGAATGATTGTCACGGAATCGATTAAAATAATTAGATAGATATTTCGGACCTGTATTTTGAACTATCTTGTGTGTGAGACCTAATTTGATGTGAATTACCCTTTTATTGACCGGAAGCCAGTTTAGTTGCCTAAAGAAAGTTGGCCCTAGGTGAGTGCGTGGAGGTAGTTTAAGGACTACTCTAATTAATTTGTTTAATAAAGCGATAGAGAAAAATAATTCCCGGTAATTTTGATTACAGTGCTATTTCTCCATTAGCATCACTATAATCTTCTGCATTTAGTCTGCTGCTGTCCTCATCACATCCCGTTGTCAGGGTTATGTGAGGCAGAGATGGTGGTCTCACTGCATCCTCCTCTGTGCTCTCCAAGTAGTAGACAGGTGGAACCTGGCTATGAGAAGTGGTCCTCTGGTGCCACCTTGTGGCTGCTGGTGAACTAGGTACAGGCAAATGACCAAATAACATTAGGGAACAATAATCCCTTAAAATGCTTTAAGAAATCACTTTAAATGCTTTAATCTACAGTATGCACACAATTGTGTACATTAAGGGTACATTTACTTAGTTCATGCACAATTCTACTTAACTTCTACTTCATTTCTTTCTTCATTCACCTTAATTTTAAAGTACCATATCCGTTTTTTTTTCTTTTTTTTTTACGTGTGGGTTCCAAGTATCTTGCCTTGGTACAGAAATCAGTGTTGTTCTTTTTTCATAATCTTTTACCATTACTGAAAAAAAGTATTTCCTGCCGATTCACCACATAATTAAAATAAACACCACATTGTAGTGCCGGAGGAAAGAGGAATGAACGGAGGTAACGTAATGCTTGTTTATTATACAAAGCCACGTCAGTAAACAAGAACACAAGAGCACATGAATCAATGACTGAATAACAGTGCAACCGCAATAGATGTCCCCTCTGGCCGCGGCGCCAGATCATTCGTTCCCTCCCACTACACAACACATTCAGAGGGGAACACGTAACCAATAATGTAGTCACTACACCAGCCCCCCCAGTGTTCACCTCAATATACAAAATCCTCACGGTGAGGAGGGCGTATGGCCCGGCCCCTACGACTGTAGGTAAAGTCAGGAGGTGCAGGAGGGGGTGTGACAGCGTCCGTCATATCCTCCTGCTGAGCAGGATGGGGGTCAGTGACCAGACGCTCACGAGCGGCGGGGGGTCCGAAGGGTCGCAGGGGGGAATGGCCCCGGCGTGGCAGGGGAGGTAGGACCGGGGGCCGGCCTCTGCGCGGCGGCAGGGCCGAGTCCAGGGGCAGTTCAAGGTCCAAGTGTGCCGGCTTGAGGCGATCCACGGACACACACTCAGGCCTACCCCCCACGTCGACCACAAAGCTCTTGGCCCTGGCCTCGATGACGCGGAAGGGTCCGTCGTAAGGAGGGCGTAGTGGAGTCCTGTGGCCATCGTGACGGATGAACACGAACCTCGCCGAGTGCAGCTCCGGGGGCATCCTCGACGTAGGGACCCCATGCTGCGTAGTCGGGACCGGGACGAAAGTCCTGGCGCTGTCCAGCAGCGAGGCGCGCTGAGCAGCGGCAGACCAGGGCTCTGTCGACCTGGGAATAAAGTCACCGGGGACCCGTAGCGGCTGTCCAAAAACCAGCTCGGCCGACGACGACTGGAGGTCCTCCTTTGGCGCCGTCCTGAGCCCCAGCATGACCCACGGGAGCTTGTCCAGCCAGTCGCCGTCCGTGAGGCTGGCTCGAAGGGCGGCCTTCATTGAGCGATGAAAACGCTTGCAGAGCCCATTTGCCTGCGGATGGTAGGCGGTCGTACGGTGGAGCTTGACCCCCAGACTCTCCGCCACCGCCGCCCACAGTTCCGAAGTGAACTGTGAGCCACGGTCAGAGGAGAGATCAGCCGGGGTGCCGTAGCGGGAGACCCACACCGCGATGAACGCCCGGGCCAGGTCGGGGGCCGTCGTTGAGGAGAGCGGGACCGCCTCCGGCCAGCGAGTCGTCCTGTCCACCATGGTGAAAAGGTAGTTGTATCCGTGTGAGGGGGGCAACGGTCCTACCAGGTCCACGTTGACATGGTCGAACCTCCGCTCGGGCACAGAGAACTGTTCCAGGGGGGCCTTGATGTGCCGATGCACCTTGGCGCGCTGGCAGGCGGTGCACGTGTCGACCCAGGCTCTCACATCCCTCTTGAGCCCTTGCCACACAAACTTCTCCGACACCAGTCGCGAGGACGGCTTCCTGCCAGGGTGAGACAAACCGCGTATGGCCTCGAAGGCAGGGCGTCTCCAGTTGGCGGGGACTACCGGCCGCGGCTGACCCATGGAGACGTCGCACAAGAGCGTAACCCCCGCGTCACCGAACACTACGTCCTCCAGGCGCAGTCCAGTGTCCGACGACTTGAGCGCTTGGACGGCAGGATCGGCGGCCTGGTCCGCAGCCATGCTGACATAGTCCAAACCCAGCTGCACCGCACCGACCACCGCCCTGGAGAGACAATCTGCCACCTGGTTGGACTTCCCAGCAACGTGCTGGATGTCCGTGGTGAACTCGGACACGTAGGCGAGCTGGCGCTGCTGGCGGTCGGACCACGGCTCTGCCGCCTTGGACATGGCGTGCGTGAGCGGCTTATGGTCAACGTAGGCCGTAAACTCGCGTCCCTCCAGCAAGAAACGGAAGTGCCTGACAGCAAGCCACAGCCCGAGGAGCTCCCTGTCGAACGTGCTGTACCTCTGTTCCCTGGGCGACAGCTGACGGCTGAAGAAGGCAAGCGGCTGCCAGGCGTCCCCAACCCACTGCTCGTACACCGCTCCCACAGCAAAGTCAGAGGCGTCCGTGGTGAGAGCGGTGGGCGCAGAGGGCGAGGGGTGGGCCAACATGGCCTCGCGGGCCAGGGCCTCCTTGGTGTCTTGAAAAGCCTTGACCCGCTCCGCCATCCAGTCCACCGGCTGCTTCAGCGTCTTGCTCTTCTGGGCGTCGTACAGAGGCCACAGGATGTGAGCGATGTGGCGGAGGAAGCGATAATAAAAGGTCACCATCCCGATGAACCCCTTGAGCTCGCTGACTGTGCGGGGGCGCGGAAATGCGGCGACCGCTTCCACCTTCGAGGGGAGGGGGGTTACCCCCTCCACGGAGACCCGGTGCCCGAGGAAGTCGATGGCGCCCCGCCCGAACTCACACTTCGCCGGGTTGACGATCAGCCCATGCTGGCTGAGCCGTGAGAACAGGGTTCGGAGGTGGGACAGGTGCTCCTCCTCTGTGGCGCTCGCTACGAGGATGTCGTCCAAGTAGACGAAGAGGAATGGCAGGTCCCAGAGCACCGAGTGCATGAGGCGTTGGAAGGTCTGCGCCGCGTTCTTCAGGCCGAACGGCATTCTCAGGAACTCGAAAAGCCCAAAGGGCGTGACGACGGCCGTCTTGGGGACGTCCTCGGGGTGCACCGGTACCTGATGGTACCCCCGTACCAGGTCCACTTTTGAGAAGAAGCGATTGCCTGCCAGGTTCGCCGCAAAGTCCTGGACATGCAGGACCGGGTAGCGGTCAGGCTTGGACGCGTCGTTGAGGCGGCGGTAGTCCCCACATGGGTGCCACCCACCGTCTGACTTAGGGACAATGTGCAGGGGAGACGCCCAGGGGCTGTTCGAGCGCCGAACGATGCCCACCTGCTCCATGTGCGCAAACTCCGCCCTGGCGACGGCCAGCTTCTCCGGGTTGAGGCGTCTGGCCCTGGCGTAGAGGGGAGGCCCACTGGTCTCAATGTGGTGCTCCACCCCGTGTTTCACCGTGGGCGCGGAACTCAGCGAGTAGCCGAAGGTACTGGTCACTTTCGGCGAGTGTATTGGACCACCCGCCGTAAACGGCCTCCCCCTGCGTACATGCAAAGGAAGCAAAAGTCTGTGAGTTGACCAGGCGCTTGTTCCCCACGTCCACTAGCAGGTTGTGGGCGCACAGAAAATCCGCGCCAAGGAGGGGGAATGTGACAGCCGCCACGACAAAATCCCATGAAAAACATTGTCCTCCGAAGCACACGTCCACCGCCCTTGTGCCGTAAAAGCGGATGGGCGTGCCGTCCGCACCCGCCAACTGCGGACCGCGCTCCTCCCTTGCCACATCCGACCTCTCTGCCGGAATGATGCTCCACTGGGCACCCGTGTCGCAAAGGAAACTGCGACCAGAGGCGGTGTCTCGAATGAAGAGCAGCCTGTTGGTGACGCCAGCGCTCAGGGCCACTACTGAGCGCCGGCCCCGCCGTTTCCCGTAGGTCCGAAGGTGCAGGGCGAGCGGCACCGTCTGGCCTTGGCGCCAAACGTGGCATGGAAGAAGCAATGGCCCGCTGCGTTACCGTGCTGGCCAGAAGGTCTGGCGTCCTCCCTTGCTCTCCTGCGACGGTCCGGTGGCGGGGCGGTCGCAGGAGCGAGCAGGTCAGTGGACCGCTGAGGCATGGCCAAAACAAAACGGTCCGCCTCCCTGGCCAGGGCGCGGGGGGCCACGATGTCGGTGTTGGCCAGTGCCATCCTCACTTGTGCCGGCAGCGTGCGCATGAACAGCTCCGTAAAGAGGATCATGGGGTCTTCGGTCCCCAGCAAATTCAGCACCCTCTCCATGCGCGCAGGTCTCTCGTCTCCCAATTCCGACATAGCAAATAGGCGGCGCACCCTCTCTGCAGCGGACAGTTCAAAAGTGTCTAGCAGTAGGGTCTTGAGGCGCTCATATTTGTTTGTCGCCGGGGGATCAGACAAAAAACGTACCACTCTAGCTGCGGTGGAGCTGCCCAACACTGCCACCGTGTGGTTGTACCAGTCGTCGTCATCATGTACGTTGCTCTTGTTGAAGTTTGCCTCCACAATAGCAAACCATACAGCCGGGGTCGACTCCCAGAACTCAGGTAGCCTGAGCGTGGGCACTCGCGCACCATGCGCTTCCCTGACGGGGGATGGTGATGGCTGCCGATGGCCTGAACGTCTCCCTCGTCCGGACATTTTGAAAGAATGTTCGTTCGCTGATTATTGTACACAATTCGGTAACAAAAATCCGTGTCGGGGTCACCAGTGTAGTGCCGGAGGAAAGAGGAATGAACGGAGGTATCGTAATGCTTGTTTATTATACAAAGCCACGTCAGTAAACAAGAACACAAGAGCACATGAATCAATGACTGAATAACAGCGAGTGCAACCGCAATAGATGTCCCCTCTGGCCGCGGCGCCAGATCATTCGTTCCCTCCCACTACACAACACATTCAGAGGGGAACACGTAACCAATAATGTAGTCACTACAACATAAAGATAAGAAGATACAATAAGATATTCCTTTATTGATCCACTTGGGGAAATTAAACTTGTAACTTGAAAGTAAACTTGTGAAAGTCACCACCACATCTGCAATTATACCATTTGAGGTGCATTTCCTTTCCATTTTAGTCAAATGTGGTGACTTGCATGGGTTTACGTGGTGTTTAAGACACATTTTCAAATACACTGGAAGCCAATTACCACCAAATCCTCGAGTAACATCCAAATATTGTGAAAAAATAACGACAGTGATTTTTGGATCCTTTAAGGTTTTATTAGGATTCTGTTCCCTACTGTAATGGAAACAGCTGAGTAAATGGGAATTACAAAGCAGCAGGTACTTTGACACGTACTTCGGTATGTTCGGTATTATGTTCTATTCGTTACAGTAAATTTACAACCAGCAGATAGCAGGAGCGACGCCACCCAAGTCCGAGAGTCTAGGAATGAACAGATTGGTGAAATAAGGAAGGAGAGAGAGAAGTTGCATTCCCGGTAATGAACTGATAGGTCTGGGCCAATTATCTCAATCAGTGTTTTTAGATGTGAAGCAGCACTCACTCACTCACCACTCAGTTAGACACTGTGTGTGTGTGTGTGTGTGTGTGTGTGTGTGTGTGTGTGTGTGTGTGTGTGTGTGTGTGTGTGTGTGTGTGTGTGTGTGTGTGTGTGTGTGTGTGTGTGTGTGTGTGTGTGTGTGTGTGTGTGTGTGTGTGTGTGTGTGTGTGTGTGTGTGTGTGTGTGTGTGTATGTGTGTGTGTGTGTGTGTGTGCGTGTGTGTGTGTGTGTGTGTGTGTGTGTGTGTGTGTGTGTGTGTGAGTGTGTGTGTGTGTGTGTTTGATTGATTGAAAACTTTATTAACAGATTTCAGAATGGGTACAATACAGTACAGCTCAATACACACAATTGTTAAGGGGATGCAGACCAGAGAAAGACTTTCGTCTTGTTTACATCAGGGTCCCCCATTTTCAATTAATCAGGACATATATGACATACAGATAGACAGTACTGCTACATCTATACATTTATGACATACCAGATTTGCAAATACAGTACTGTTTGTGATACAAAAAGAGTCCAGAAAAGGGAGTATATACATTTGACATAAAAACTGTACATTGGAGGGGGTTGGTGGGGTTGTGTGGGGGGGGGGGGTTGGGTTGGGAGGGGTTGGGGGGGGAAACACTGTACAACTGTACAAGCAAAACTGTACATTGGGATATTGACAACCATACTAGGTAATTTACATTGGAGGGGGTTGGGGGGGGGGAACACTGTACAAACAAGCAAAACTGTACATTGGAATATTGACAAAACCATACTAGGTAAATTACTGTACATTGGAGGGGGTGGGTTGGGTTAGGACATTTACAGAGGCCAGTTTCGAATTGCAGTCTCCCGTAGGTGTTTCTTGAGAGTGGTTTTGAAAGTGGGTAGTGATTCACATTCCTTTACAGCTTTGGGTAGGGCGTTCCACATTGATGTGGCATAATTGCGAAACGTGTTTAGTCCCTTGTTTGAGCTGAATCTGGGTTTAACATGATTTGTGGAGCTCCCTCTGGTGTTGTGATCGTGGTATTCACTGACCTTTGGGAAGTATTTTGACATGTACATGGGTACCTTGGTCGTGTAGTGTATCTTGTAGATCAGGCCCATTGCAAGTTGCTGTACTCTGTTGTCTACTCTAAGCCATCCTAGGTTGTCAAAGTGGGCAGGGGTGAGGTGGGTTCTAGGAGTAAGGTCAAGCAGTAGTCTGACCAGTTTGTTTTGAGATGTTTGTAAAGAGAGTTGGCCTACTGAGGACAACCTTCTATTTCAAATTCAAACTTAGAGAGCCCGTGATTGGAGGAAAACATCTTCTTGACGTCACTCCTGTGACATCACGCAGACACTCCAGGCTCATTGATAAAAAGGGGGGTGATGTGACTGGGAGACACACACAGAAACGGAACGGACACAGGAACACCTCCCGATTCACACAGAGAGGACGGCAAGCAGAGGAGAACACGGAGAAGAAGCTTTTTGGAGGGAGAAAAGACTTTCTTTGTTGTCAGCAGAGAACAAAGACACTCAACAACTACCATTCTTTAATCTACTTTCTTAGTCTAGTTTTGATTACAGACGGCATAGGGTCTCGTATATCAATACTATAGCATTGTAATTGAACCAGAACCTTTTGTTATTCACTTGTTACTTTGAATTAAAAACAGATGCTGATACAACTTCTCCTCTTCATTCTCCTGCATAGCTACCGTCGAACAAGGCCATTTTCTGGTCTTTGAAAGTAGTACAAGGGAATTAGGACGGACAAATCACAACGCAGAGGGACTTAGCTGGTTCTGTATAACAGAACCATTCACCCTTGTCACTTCACTTCCTTGTGGAACACCACAGCTCACTGTGAGGGTGTGTGTGTGTGTGTGTGTGTGTGTGTGTGTGTGTGTGTGTGTGTGTGTGTGTGTGTGTGTGTGTGTGTGTGTGTGTGTGTGTGTGTGTGCGTGTGTCTGTGTGTGTGTGTGTGTATGTGTGTGTGTGTGTGTGTGTGTGTGTGTGCGTGTGTGTGCGTGTGTGCGTGTGTGTGTGTGTGTGTGTGCGTGAACTCGTGTGTGTATGCGAGTGGGGAAGGAAGGAAGAAATACTGAAAGAAGAAAAGAGGGAGCAAACAACAGAATAACAAATGCATAAACCACTTCCTTGTAAAGATTACCTAGTATGTGTAGTCTCAGCAAGACATGGGAGAGAGAGAGAGAGAGAGAGAGAGAGAGAGAGAGAGAGAGAGAGAGAGAGAGAGAGAGAGAGAGAGAGAGAGAGAGAGAGAGAGAGAGACGGACAGACAGACAGACAGACAGACAGACAGACAGACAGACAGACAGACAGACAGACAGACAGACAGACAGACAGACAGAGAGAGAGAGAGAGAGAGAGAGAGAGAGAGAGAGAGAGAGAGAGAGAGAGAGGTGATGATAATGATGATGGTGATGATGATAAGAAAGAGAGTATTATATGAGGAAGTTGGAGAGGTATTGGTGATATAGAGAGAAATTATCAGAGAGAGAGAGAGAGAGAGAGAGAGAGAGAGAGAGAGAGAGAGAGAGAGAGAGAGAGAGAGAGAGAGAGAGAGAGAGAGAGAGAGAGAGAGAGAGAGAGATAGAGAGAGAGAGTAGGGGGAGGGAGTGCAGGTGTGCTATAAGAGAACTTCCTGAAGGGAATCATAGTCAGTGTTGTTGGCATACCCACGCAGCAGAATGGAATTGAATGAACTAGATGAGAAGAGCCAGAAGAAAGGAGTGGACAACCAGACCTTTGAACCAGAGGTAACCAAGTGCAACCTGTTTTTAGACAATTGGCCCATTTAATAATCATGTGTTGCAGGTAGTTAGGGCAGTCTTTGTAACATTGCTTAACATTTTATACTTGAAGTAATTTAGAGTTATGTTGGCCGTTAATACAATTTAATTATTAGTTATTATTAATAAATGTATTAGCTACTCGCTCATAAATCCAGAAACCAAAGAAGTAAGACTCAAACCTGTGATGTTATCAGGTATAAAGTCTAGAACTGATCGACAGATAATGAATGGGGGACTGATTATGTTATTTATTTATGCTATTTAACATGGAGAAGTTCCCCTTCTTTGCAGGGCTATAACTTTTTAAATTGTATTGCTAAATTGACACTACCATGGCCCATTCAAAGTCCTATATCGATTGTTCAGGGTGTAGCAACGTTATACTTTTTCATTCACATATTCATACTAAAATACGGTCTAAAGTATAAGTATGTTTTTATCGTTTTCTGCAGCTTTCTCCAGAACTTGATTTATAGCCCTAAATGCATTATATTGATGATCAAATACAGTTTGATAGCGATCGGTGCCAGATAAAAAATGTCAACTGCACGTACTTCTAGAAGTTACTACGTATGATCTGATGTTGACCGGATGGGCGGGGGGTCGTTTATAATTCCGTGGGCAACGTTATATCATTCATCTAGTGTGGGTGATATGATCATTAGAGCAGTTAGTATAGAGGACATTAGAAAATAACGCTGAAACTCACCGTAGCTTCCTCTCGCCGTTGGGAGATGAGCGTGGAACAGAATTTTTTCTATTATGGGATGGAGAAATACCCGATCCATTTCCAGGTTGTATAATAGTATATACGTCCAAATCATGTTGTTTATCGAGTTATTGGCAACGGATCGCTATGCATTGTGTCGAGCTCGAGTCCCGGGACCTATAGCGAGTGATCGGACCAAATTGAAATGAGCACCAGCTTCTACATCCTGTTTCTTCCCTGGGCGATCCGCCGATCGGCCACCAGATGGCGCTCTTGAACCGTTAGAGAGTTGACAGGGGCTCACCAGTACATATAATGTCTCCGGGGGAGAAATATGATTTCGATCACAGATTTTTGAAATATTGATATCAAAGACGCTGTACATCGTCATCGGCAGAATAAGCATGGCGGGGAATGGCGTGTTTCAGCGTCAACGGCGATTAAAGGGTTAACATGTCTGACGAGCACAGAGTTGCCAGTCGATAATTCTTGCTATTTAAAAATATTCCTCTTCTTCTCCCCCACTACTCCTCCAACGGGTGTTTGTGCGACCATGTCGACCTGAACAATGGGGGATAATAATAAGAACGAGCCGCCTCGGAGAGAGGATACCGCAGGCGGAAGACGGCCGCTGCTGCTGGAGCTGGACCGAGTCAGCGGCGCATGGAGCCGGGGGGAAACCACCGCCTCGCCCCGCTGGCGCTTCCGCTTCACAGCGCAAGAGTGGGCGATAAGGGGGGCGGCGTGCTAGCGTGCGGTCACATGGGCTTAGTGGCCAATCAGAGGAACCCAGAAACCGAACAGCGTTGTAGAAGGCATAGACGCGACCTGGGGAGCTTGTAGAGGCACACTAACCAACCAACAACATGTTATCATTCACACATGCCAGTTAGGGTACCTCATGTATACTGCACCTGTGTATACTTTACTTACTCATAGTATATACTCTGTGTTATTGGCCATATTTATTTCATTTCATTTCATTTCATTTTGTTTCACACATGGTAGTGTATTACAGTTCATTACAAATTCCTATAATTCATTTAGTTATTATAATCAAATACACCCATAAGCGAAAAGGAGCAGGAAGAAGAATAAATTATTATTAATACCTGCCCCCTATCCGATTACATAAAGTAAATTTGATGGTCGGCACATACAACCATTACTTGCACTAAAGTGCAAATTTAAACAAATTCAAAACAAAACAACTAGAACAAAAACTAGCAACAAATGAACAGCGCATACAACTATTCCTTGCACTAAAATGCAAATTTAAACAAATCCAAAACAAAACAACTAGAACAAAAACGAGCAACAAATGAACAATCCAACATGTAGAAAAGCAAAAAATAAGCAAAAGATAACTCTAGAGTCTAGTCCTTTTCGTAGTCTTCATATTGTCTAATTATTTTCATCTTATAAAATTTTTTAAATTGATAAATATTTTTACATCCCTTTAGGTCATTGTGGAGAGAATTCCAAATTGTTATTCCTATCACACATCTGATTCTGAGTGGTCCGTGCAAACTGATGTTTAAAATCAAATTTCCTCCTGCTATCCCCACTTTCTGAACTACATACAAACTTATTTTGTAAATTAACTGGCAGCGAATAGCTTTTTTCCCTAAACATGAATAATAACGTCTGTAGTTTCACTATATCTTCAAGTTTCAATACCCTCGATCTGATAAATAGACTGTTTGTGTGTTCTCTATACTCGACATTATGCATGATACGTACCGCTCTCTTCTGTAATATGTATAATTGTTGAATCTAGAGGTTGTATGTATGGTTGTAACTAACTGTAACTGTCCTCTACTGCTCCCATGACTGCATATATATCTGTGTCCACTGGAGGGCGCTATAGGCGGAGGTTCTACTGTCTACGCCAGGTTGGGAGTATATAAGCCTTGGTTCCCTCCTTCTCTTTCTTCTTCCCACGTCTGCCTCGCAGAGAGGAGATCACATGAGCTGCTGTGTTATGAGTCAATGTGAATGAATAAACCACTGCCAGCAAAGCAAGGCCAAAGATAGAAACCATGCCTCTTGTACATATTATTGTCACCTCATAGCCAATTCTGTTAACAGGTTATGGGCCCAGATCTCGCAGGGGCGAAATAATAAGGGTAGCTAGCTTAGCTGAAATGTAGGCCAGAGTAGCACCGGGAGTACCGCGTGGCTAGATACTAGGCCAACGGAGCTTAAGCTACACCTACCACCAAGAAGGAGGATGGCGACCAAGGGAAGGAGCAAATGGCCCTAATTTAATGGAAAAGCGGAGGGATATGAGCTCTGGGAAGAGCGCATGCTATGTTGCATGCACGGCGCGGGACTCAAGGCCGTGATCTTGGCGGCCCCCGCGGGGCCACTGACGGCGGAGGACCAAGCCCAAGACGACAAGCTTAATGCGGACGCATACTGTGAGTTGGCGCCGCTGCTCGACGATACGAGCTTGGGGCTAATATTCCGCGACACGAAGGACAAAGGCAGAGAAAGCCTGGGAGTGTTGAGGGAGCATTACATCGGACGGGGAAGGCCCCGAGTAGTGTCCCTCTACGTAACGTTAACGGCTCTGAAGAAGGGGCACACAGAGACGATGACAGAATACATCATCTGAGCTGAGCAGATCATGACGGCGCTCAAGAGTGCAGGAGAAGCACCAGGTGAGGGGCTAATGATGGCGATGGTGATGAGAGGACTATCGGAGTTGTACAGGCCGTTCGCGCTACTGGTTAACCATGGTTCAACGGACATGACATTGGGGCAGTTCAAAGTCAAGCTGCGGAACTTTGAGGCCTCAGAGGATATCCACCCAGATGCCGCGGAAGCGGGGGGGATAGCACTGAAAGCCCGAGCAACACAGAGGGAGAAGGCCAGGCCCATGACGGAGCTGACGTGTTGGCGATACGGAGAGAATGGGCATCGGAGGGATAACTGCAACAAGACGGTCTGGTGCAACTTCTGCAGATCATCGGGGCACACAGACAAAGAGTGCCGAAAGAAACGAGACCAGAGCGCCCGATACGCACATGGGCAAGATGTCGGCCATAGACAAGGCGGCGCCCATGGACAAGATGGCGGCGACGGACGAGGACGAGGCTACGGACAAGATGGCGGCGATGGACGAGATCGCGGCCGCGGCCAAGATGGCGACTGTGGACGAGATGGCGACTACAGACAAGATGGCGGCGACGGAGATCGGGAGACGAGTCGAGATGACGCCCGGAGAGCGGCAAGACGAGAGGACTTCATTTTTTGGGCGCGGACTACGGGCGTCACCCGGCCAACGCAGCACCGGCAGTTCCCGAGGAGGGGACTGATCGTGGACACAGGTGCGTCGTCCCACATCATCAACGACAGGAACAGTTTCAAGAACTTCGATAAATCCTTCGAGCCCGAGGGACACAGCATGGAGCTGGCAGACGGGAAGCGCACCTACGGGTTGGCGCAAGGGAGAGGAGACGCACAGGTACGCCTTATAGACAGTAAGGGACGCCGGTGTACAGTGACGTTAAAGGACGCTCTATAGATACCCTCGTTCCCACAAGAACTATTCTCAGTCAAATCTGCTACTGCTAACGGTGCCGAAGTGTTCTTCAGTGAAGGTAAAGATGTTCTTGTAGAACGAGATGGTACGCGGTTTAACATCGACGTATATGGGAGAATGTATTACCTACAAACGGAGGTCATTGCTATAGCAACATAAAAGGTGCTTACAGGTCTCTCCCAAGGCCAGCTTTTGGTAAATCCGATCATCAATCGATTCTTCTTCTACCGTCATATACTCAGAAGAATAGACAAATCAAACCGACGGTACGCTCCACTCAATGTTGGACTAAAGATGCTGAAACACTATTACAAGGGTGTCTCGACGCCACAGACTGGTCTGTTTTTAAATGTGAGGACATTGACCAATACTGTGACGCTGTCATTGGATATATCAATTTTTGTATTGACTTGTGCATTCCCCGCAACGTGGTTAAGCAATACTCAAACCAAAAACCATGGCTTAACTCTGATGTTAGACTCAAACTTGCTGAACGAGCTACTGCTTTTAAATCTGGGGATGCAACCAGTTATAAACTGGCTAGATACTCGCTGGAGCGGTCAATAAGAGCCGCAAAGCGCTCCTATGGAGAACGTATTGAAGGACATTTCTCTGGCAGTGACCCCCGTCGGATGTGGCAGGGACTGAACACTATCACTTCCTACAAGCCCAGGGGCCTCGCCTCCGCTGAAGGTGATCACTCGCTTCCCAGTAGACTGAATAACTTTTACTCCAGATTTGATGAAAATAACACAGAGCGTCCTGTTTTTATTCCTTCCAACGGCAGTGACTTGTCTGGGCTGACTGTCACAGAACATGAGGTGCGCAAGGTCCTGTCCAGTACTAAGGCTAAGAAAGCCACTGGCCCGGACGGCATTCCTCCCAGGGCCGTCAGCCTCTGCTCTGAGCAGCTTGCCCCTGTGCTCACAGACCTTTTTAATATGTCACTGGAGCACCGCCTTGTTCCAAGGAGCTTCAAGGAATCTACTATCATTCCGGTTCCCAAGAAATCACCTGTGACTTGTCTTAATGATTACAGACCTATTGCTCTAACCTCAGTTTTAATGAAATGTTTAGAGCGGCTAGTGCTGAATTATATAAAAGGTCAGATTCCTACCTGTCTTGATCCCTGGCAGTTCGCCTACAAGAAAAATAGATCAGTAGATGATGCTTTTTCCTTAGCTCTTAATCCTGTGTATGAACACTTAGATAAGAAAAACTCCTATGTTAGAATGCTTTTTATCGATTATAGCTCTGCTTTTAATACGCTTATTCCATCTAATCTGATCCACAAACTTCAGTGTCTGGGTCTATGCGACGCCATCTGTGAATGGATTCTTAGCTTTTTAATTTTGAGACCTCAAAGAGTCAGGATTGGAAACAATATGTCTGATGAACTTGTTTTAAGTACTGGTTCTCCACAAGGCTGCATTCTAAGCCCTTTACTGTTCTCTCTCTGCACTCATGACTATACTGCTTCCTATGATAACAATCTGATAGTAAAGTATGCTGATGATACCACGGTCATTGGGCGTATAAACTCAAACGACGAGTCATTTTATAGATCAGAGGTACAGAACCTAGTTAGGTGGAGTGAGACCAATAACCTCACTCTGAATGCTTCCAAAACGAAGGAGCTAGTCATCGATTTTAGACATAGCAAGGTATCCCATCTCTCCATTACCATAAATGGCTCAGAGGTGGAGATGGTGAGCAGTTTTAAATTTCTCTGGGTCACTATTTCAAATGACCTGAGCTGGCACTCCAATACCAGAACCATTGTTAAAAAGTCCAAGCAACGTCTTTTGTTTCTCAGGAAACTGAAAGAGTTCACAAATAACAGGGTGATTCTACACAACTTCTATCGCTGTGTGATCGAGAGCGTCCTTACTTCCTCCTGTACAATATGGTTTGGTAACATCACAGACCAGGAGAAGAAATCTCTGAATAGAATTGTGCGTCTTGCACGCAAGACAATCGGGTCTAGCCTGCCAGCTCTAGAAGAGATCTATGGTGCCAGGCTGCTTTCCCGTGCCTCTGGCATTATCAACGACCCCTCTGGTCACCCAGCCGCAGGCCTCTTTGTCCCCCTCCCCTCGGGCAGACGTTACAGCTCTATCACATGCTCTACCTCTCGGTTTACAAAGAGCTTTTTCCCCAGTGCTGTGCGGAGCCTGAATGACTCCAAAGGCTAGTTTTGTATTTTATCCTATTTTGTTTCTGTGTTTTTATTAGTTTTATTAGTCAGGTTTGTGGAAGCGCTGTTTTAACTATGATATGCACTTTTAGGGGATGTTCGATATCAATTTTAGCATTTGTCCTTTTTATACTGTCTGTGTTTTTACATATTTTTCCTGTACTGTTTACACAGTGTTTGCTCATGTACCCGTATTACAATGTGGATTCGTCCATACATGGCAATACAAATCTTTGACTCTTTGACTTTGAGTGCAATAATAATGACAAATGTAATGTGACTGTCAGTCATGACATCCAGACGTGGCATGAAATTATGGGTCATTGTAATCACGAGTATTTACTAAAGCTGCAAGCAGTGACAGACGCACATTAAAGGTGAAAAGCAAAGAATGTGAAGTTTGCATAAGGGGGAAGTTTACTCAAACAAGGAACAGGGACCCCACGGAGAAGGTAAAGAGACCACTGGAGCTAGTTAACACTGACCTAGTCGGTCCAGTAAGGAATGAGTCCATAGGTGGCTTTAACTATGTACAGTCCTTTACAGATGTGGGTACAGGCGTAGTGTTCGTCTATTTCCTTAAAGCAAAGAGTGATGCACTCCAAGCCACGGAAAAGTTCCTTGCCGATGTAGCCCCCTATGGGGACGTAAAATGTTTGAGGTCAGACAACGGGACCGAGTTTACAAACAGAGAGTTCCAATCACTGCTGAGAAAGAACAGGATCAGACACGAGACGTCATGTCCATACTCCCCACATCAGAACGGGGTAGCAGAGAGGGAATGGCGCACCCTTTTTGAAATGGCCAGGTGTAAGCTAGACGATAGTAACATACCGAAGAGCCTGTGGCATTATGCGGTACAAGAAGCCGCTTACACCAGAAACAGGTGTTTTAATAAACACATGGGCACCACCCCATATGCAGCAATGACTGGGAAAAGATGTAATCTAGCCAGAATGCACAAATTCGGATCAGTGTGCTATGCTTACCAGCAGGACAGAGGCCAGCTTGAGTCCAGATGTGAAAAAGGGCTCTTTGTAGGACACGACAGAGGGAGCCCAGCACTCCTAGTCTACTATCCCGATAAAGGGAAGGTGCAAAAGCACAGACTAGTGAAATTTGTCACCAAGACAACGTGCGAAATCGAGACACAGACAGAGGAGCCATGGCTGGACGGGATAAGGTATGGAGGGACAGAGACACCACAGCCTAGCGTACTGAGCACAGGCGTGCAAGCAGACAGCCAGCCACCCCCAGAGGGCGATGACGAGGAGCACCCGAGGGTGACGTCAAGTGCCCCAAGCAGTGGGAGGTATCCCTCAAGGGAACACAAACCCCCAAAATATCTGATAGATTATGCCCGGAGAGGAAGTGACGAGGATGACAGTACACTCGCCAATATTGATTACTGCTACAGAGTGGTGTGTGGCGTGCCTCAGTCTTTTAAGGAAGCCATAGTGTCCCCAGAGTCGAGTAAGTGGGAGAGAGCGATGGACGAGGAGATGAGGTTCTTAGAGGACAACCACACCTTTACCCTCACAAAATTGCCAGAGGGCAGACAGACAGTGGGAGGAAAATGGGTGTACTCAATCAAGGAAGGGATCGAAGGCCACGAAAAGTACAAAGTGAGATTTGTAGCTAAGGGTTTCAGTCAGAGGGAGGGGATAGACTATGGTGAAACATTTTCCCCCACCGCCAACCTGACCAGTGTAAGGGTAGTGGTTCAGAAAGCAGCTGAGGACAATCTGATTTTACATCAGATGGATGTGAAGACAGCCTATCTGCACATACCCATAGATAGGGAGATATATATGGAACAACCTGACGGTTACGAAAAGAAAGGGGGAAAGCTATGAATTCTTAAATTGGGTGTAGTTCCCCATTATGTAATGAGTTTTGAATATGTTCTCCAGTGATGACACTGAATTATTGTGTTGATTACACCTCAATGAAATGATACAGTAACGACCACGGATGCCTCACTAGCCCTTGGCCAATGGGTTGGACCCTTTAGTTGACTGGTTAGTGCTTTTGTGTGGCAGGTGCAGGATCAGATCTACATTGATGTGGACAGTGATGCTGAGGATACACAGAATGTTTACGAAAATACAGATGAACAGAATGAAAGGTATTATTGATTACCATTATACATCTATATAATCAAATATTTCCTCAACAATTTCAAAATTCATGATTCCCTCAACTAAATCATGGATTAACATTCATGTTGTCTCTCTCTCTTTTGTGTGTGTGTGTGTGTGTGTGTGTGTGTGTGTGTGTGTGTGTGTGTGTGTGTGTGTGTGTGTGTGTGTGTGTGTGTGTGTGTGTGTGTGTGTGCGTGCGTGCGTGCGTGCGTGCGTGCGTGCGTGCGTGCGTGCGTGCGTGCGTGCGTGCGTGCGTGCGTGCGGACTATAGAGGTGTGCACAGATTATTGGAGAAGAAACAGGAGGCAGTGAAGAAGTACCTGGACAAACACAGAAAGAGGATCAGACTGGTTGTTCTCCTGGTCTTAGCAGCAGGTAAATAGTCAAACGATCCCCTTCACCACACAGCAACCCCGTCTACAACTATGAATGGTAAATGGTAAATTTTCTATCCAAAGTGCTTTACAATTTCATTCCTCACATTTTACCCATTCACTCACACATTCACCCATGACGGCAGAGGCAACCATGCAAGGTGCCAACCTGCTCTTTGGGAGCAGTTAGGGGTTAAGTGTTTTGCTCAAGAACACTTTGATGCGCTGCCCGGGAGGAGTGGGAATTGAACTGGGAACCTCCGGATTGCCAGACGCCTGCTCTACCTACCACTGTCGCCCCAGAACTATACCTACAAAACCATTAGAATAAAGATTCTCACCAGATAATTTGTAATTTGTTGTATTGTTAACTAGCTAACGTTTGATATTGGCTGATGTACAGTATATTTCCTCAGATAGCTGGTATATTTTGAATTTTGATATAGGCTTCATTATAACTGGCACCAAAGTCTGGCACCAAGCAGATCATAGAATGCTGGTATTCTGACGTGATGACCCTTCCTTCTTTTATAGTTTCCATGGTTATAATTTAAGTTATAAACGCTTTCTGCTGCTGCACCTGCATCGTGGTTTTTGTGAATAAAAATGCATCAACCCCGTTTCATGGGCCAGTGGAGGAGCTAGGACCGATTATATCCGGTTTTAAACTGTAAGGTTGGATTTGTAGGAGTCTCAGTCAGGAAACAATAGGACAGCTGGACATTTTGTGACAGAAAGTCACCCGTTTTTATTGCACACTCTGCACTCACTCCTAACAACACAACAAGTGCACTTACTGGTCGCAGTGAAGTCCCGTTATCACCCGGGCCGTCTGGGTAAAGATGTTCAGGAAAACCTACCAACAGTAGGAGGAACATACAGTTTTGTTTTTAAAGAAAAACCTGTTTAAGTCTTTAGTTTGAAAGGAGCTGAACACTCAGCAGGGATTGGAGGAGGGAAGGGAAAGGAAATGGGACCTTTCACAAGAGCCACGTGTGTGCGTGTGTGTGTGTGAAATACAGAGATAAGAAACTACCTTGCATTTGGGGCCCAATCCTACTTATGAATGAGCCTACTTATGAATGTTGCGACATGCCCGGACTCGCCTTTGAACCTGACTTTGGGGGCTTGCGGTCTGGCGCCGATAGCATTGTCCAATAGGGAAAGCGAATATTACTATGATTCAAACGCAGGCTTAAAGGGATATACCGTGTATATATAAATAATATACAAAGTATATAAAACAATAAATGTAGATTCTCAGCTTTAATCTGGCCCTTCACAACAGTAGTAGTAGTAGTAGTAGTAGTAGTAGTAGTAGTATTAGTAGTAGTAGTAGTAGTAGTAGTAGTAGTAGTAGTAGTAGTAGTAGTAGTAGTAGTAGTAGTAGTAGTAGTAGTAGTAGTAGTAGTAGTAGTAGTAGTAGTAGTAGTAGTTGTTGTTGTTGTTGTTGTTGTTGTTGTAGTAGTAGTAGTGGCAGCAGCGGTGGTGGTGGTGGTGGTGGTGGTACAGTAGTAGAAAGTTAGCGTGAACTTGTTCCATGTGCATTACTGGTGACTCCACATGTATCGGAGGAGGCGTATGGTACAGTAGTCTACCCCCTCCCCAGGCCGACAGTAGAGCAGTGCAACGACCAGGAGGGAGAGATAAGGATAAGATAAGAGATAAGGAGATAAGGATAAAAAAAAAATATTATATTCAGGTCAATACGGTAATGCAGTATGTCATTTACAAATTCATTCCAGGTTTTGTTGCTATGGTGATAGCGGCATGTGTTTTAAACTTCCATCGTGCGGTGGGGCTGCTGGTCATTACCTTAGTAACCGCATTCTTCCTGGTCTGGGATTGGTTGATGGAGTGCTATGGTGACCGGGCATGGGAGGCACTCCAACCTGTCAGGGACCTCCTCAGGAGAAACTGGAGGTGGCTGAGATGGTGAGGAATGTCTTTCTATGTGGTTGAACCAATAAGAGAAGGATTAGACCAGGGGGTTCCAAAGTTTAACATTCCATGTCAAGAACCCCAAACAACGCTACATTACGCTCTAGACCAGTGGTTCCCAAAGTCGGGGTCGCGACCCAAAAGTGGGCCGCGAGCAGCCACGGGAGGGCCGCAAGATGATTTTTTTTTTGTCAGGCCACTGAACTTAGAAGCAGGCCAGGACAGTGTTTCTAGTTGTATTCTAAAATTCTATTCTATTGTATTCTAAAATGTGACTATATGGTTTTATATTAACAAACAAAAACTAAAAATCTACTTATTTCAACAAACATTTCAAACTAAATAACAGATTATGCACATAAAACGCTGAAAACAACCGAAGCAACAATAGTATTTTAATGAGGCTATTATTATTATCATTATTATTTTGCAACAAGTTAGCCCTCTCATAAATAGCACATATAAATGAATAACTAACTTGCACTAACTTAATAGGATTGAAGTGATATTTGGCTTAAGAAATCGGTCGCCTGGCAAAAAAAATATCTAAAAAGCCTGACGATGTGCATTGGGCCGCGGCTCTCTGACGCCTTATTTTCTGGGTCCCGGCCTGAAAAGTTTGGGAACCCCTGCTCTAGACCACCATTTGATAAACTGTGTCCCAGGGACACACATGTGCGATTATTAACACAAGCTTTGAAGAAGTCAGCACCACATGACACCAGCACTTTACAACAGTGATTACCAAGCTAGTTACCTCGAGATGACATGTTCAATACATGTTCAATACTTTAGAACAGTGATTGCCATGCTAGTTACCTTTAGATGACATGTTCAATGCTTTAGAACAGTGATTTACCAAGCTAGTTACCTCTGGTATCATGTTCAATACAATCAATGCTTTAGAACAGTGATTTCCAAGTTTCCAAGTACATAACTTTAATGTTGTGTTACTCAGCCCTGTAGCATTTTCTCTTTAGCTCATTCTATCTCTGTGAGTAAGTGTAGGCTGGTAAGGGTATGTGTTATAAACTTTATTTCTAGGTGAAATGATCAATTCTGGTGTTGAAGCTTCACTAACAAGTGACAACCTTCTTACACCCTGTCCATTCTTCTCTCAACCCTCTTCTCCCACCTTCCTTCCTTCCCTCCTTCCTCAGGGTGGTGTGTGTGGCGCTGGTTGTGGCGGTGGTGTGCTGGCTGGTGTTGGACACGGCCAAGCAGGGAACCAGACCACTGGTGTCCTTTGCTGGGCTGATCTGCTTCATCCTCCTCATGCTGGTCTTCTCAAACAACCCCTTCAAGGTAGGGACACACACACACACACACACACACACACACACACACACACACACACACACACACACACACACACACACACACACACACACACACACACACACACACACACACACACACAGGCCCGGACAGGCCATCGGGAGCACCGGGAGTTTTCCCGGTGGCCTGGCCCAGGGGCGGAGCTAGGGGGTGGCTACCTGGGCTCAAGCCCCGGATGTATTCTGAAAAGCCCAGAATCTATTTAAAAAAAAATTAAAAAAAAATTAATTTTTTTTTTTTTTTTTTTTTTTTCAATTCATCATTGTTACATGAAAATATTTTGCACCAGATTTAGCAGAAGCTAATTTCCATCTGTGGTCTATCCAGCTGCTAACTGTATTTGAGTGAGTTAAGTCTTGGTGTTATGGTAGACTCAGACCTAAGCTTTAAATCACAATCAACAAGTTGACAAAAACTTAATTCTTCCACCTTAGAAACATAGCTAAAGTATGGCCATTTATAAATCAAAAGGACGCTGAAAACCAGATCCATGCCTTTATCTCAAGCCAAATCGACTACTGTAATGCACTCCTTACCGGCCTCCCGAAAAAATACGATGATAACTATTTTATTGCAATGCACTATTGCATTATTTTATTCTATTTTACTAACTATTTTATTGCACTGCACTATTTTACTTTGTATCAGTGAATCATAGACGCCTGGCCATAAGAGCATTCGGAGCAGTGTATTATCGAGTATAAATAAAGATTGAATGAATGAATGAATTTCTGCTCTCCCACTATTGAACTTGGGGGAGCAAAGGTATGATCTTGCTCCACCACTTTTTGATTATATGAAAAATATGATATATCCCCCCCCAATATATAAATCTAACCATAACTACGTTATGGTTAACTGAGTTTTATAGTGAAAAGAGCAGCTTTATTGGTCAAGATTGAAGGCTCTATATTGCAGGAAATTGCACGTACAGGTTCATTAAATTCAAAAAAAATCTGTCGTGGAGGGGGTCGTGCCTGACCCCCTCCAAACCTCCCCTTGCCTGACCAAAAAGAATAAAAAAAATTAAATAAATAAATAAAAAAAAATTAAAAAAAAAAAAAAAAAAAAAAAAAAAGGGGGGGCCCATCTGGGCTAAGCCCCGGATCTCCTACAATCCTAAATCCGCCCCTGGCCTGGCCTGCACAGATTGTGTGGCCAGGTCATTGTTTCTAGTTGTGGCGGCGGCGCGGCGCGATAGTTAGATAACCTAGGTGGGTGGGGAACAACCAGGATTTCACTGTCTGCGACAGAGTTGGAGAACTATCTGACTCTCTCCCTCACGCGGATCACACACACACACAATGGAGCCGTGCTGCCGCTTGTGATTGGTGGAGGCGGGACCAGGCGATACAACTGATTGACAGCGGAGGCGGCGAATGGAATGGCAGACGGCACTCAGATGCAGAATAACAGCCAGGCAATGAGCCAGGTAGTGAGGGACTCAGTAGAGATCAGAGAGCAAAAGTCAATTAACGTTGATGTCAAGATGGACAGTGGAAGAAAGAGAAAGGGTGGAGGAGAGAGGGATAAAACAAAGAAAAAGAAAGGCCCTTACAGGAGAGAGTGGTTAACTGTATTATAATAGTAAATAGAAAAATATGTTGTGCTCTTGCTTTTTTCTTTTTGAAGGTGGAGAGAGTAGCATTGCTAGTGCCACAACAGTTTTATTTGAGGTCCATAACAGTACATTGTACTAAGCAATTGTTGGCTCTTTAGTTTGTGATTCACATGCACTAAAATTCACCAGAATGCAGGAAATTAAGTCTTTGTAACAAAAAAATTCCTGGTGGGGGACCCCCCGCTTAAAAAGTGGCCTGATTGGGGCTATATTTCGTGCTATATCTCCCAGTATGAATTATTTCCCCAGTCCGGCCCTGCACACACACACACACACACACACATGAATAAGCCCCTTCTGTAAAGCATTAAAGGAAAGTTGCAGGTTCTCAATAGCTACAGTAGCTATACAGAATCAGCAATACAATACACAAGTGTCATCAGCATAGAGGTGGACTTGTCAGCCACTTACAGAAGACACATGTTGCAGGTGTCTTGGCGTACCTTGCTGTGGGGAGTGGGGCTTCAGTTCGTCTTTGGTCTGCTAATCCTCAGGACCACAGCTGGCTTCACTGCAGTAGAATGGCTGGGAAAACAAGTAGAGGTATGTAGAACATCTCTGTACACCTGAACCTTATTTACTTGGGCTCATAAACATTTTAGGCAGCCTGGTACTCAAGCGGAGGAGAGGTCATCTTGTCGTAGGACCCAGGCTCATGAAAACACAATAACCGATTAAAGATAAGGCTGTACCTTATCAGGGACGCGGGAAGGGGGGGTGCGGCGGGGGCTGCAGCACCCCCTGCTGGCGGGGAGTGTAACTGCAACTGCAAGGTTGTTTTGGCTTTTATTCCATTGTAATACCGAGGCTACTCAATGTCACAGAGCGGAGCGGCACTGCAGATTTACCCTACTCTTGGAATTCATTGCCAGATCCTCATAGGGGCGCTGTCTCGATAATGCAGTGTTATTAAAGCAGCGTGTAGCCGACGCATTAACCAGTTGGGATTCGAATAGACGCGGCCTGGAAGCGTCAACGCGGAACTGGAAATCCGTTGGTAAAAAAATAGCGGCCTGGAATAGTTTTTGGGACGCTCAATTCGCAGTAAAGGTATATATCTGCGGTTTCCCTGGCGGATGGCGAACAAGCCAGCAGAACTATCCGCTGAAGTGGAGAGCTGCCTGTCGCCCATTCTAACGCAGGAGTCCTGGACCCTTGAGCAGACGCGACAGGTAAGGTAAGCGATTTTAGATGTATCACTTTGGAAGTGTGCGGCTGTTGTCCGAATACTAGTGAACATTGAAAAATAAAGGAACGACATTTAGAGATGTCCCCGTCGTAGCGTTCTGGTGCGCAACAGGTGGGGTAGGCTGGGCAGAGATGTATGCATCAAAACGGTTACATTGTTTGTCTCGCCCGCTCCGCAGAGCTGAGCGTGAGAGCGCGGAGTTGGGCAGTGGTCTCCTCTAGTGAACGAGAGTGTTGGTTTACCAGAGTGGTAAACCTATGACGTTATTATTATATCACTTATCTCAGCACCCCCACTGCTGACTGACGTCCCGCGGCCCTGTACCTTATCTGTATGTACCCAACAAATCCATTAAGACAACTGCATATGATGCCAAATGGCTGATTTTAATTGCCAAGAATTAGCCTGCATGTGGATTTGTTGGAATCATGTGTCCTAGAGAATGCTGCAGTGATTTGTAGAACGCTTACTTTGACCTTTCACGTAATGTGGCTACATTGATTTGCTGTGTCTGGCAAACAGTTCGAATCCCAACTGGTTAATGCGTCGGCTACACGCTGCTTTAATAACACTGCATTATCGAGACAGCGCCCCTATGAGGATCTGGCAATGAATTCCAAGAGTAGGGTAAATCTGCAGTGCCGCTCCGCTCTGTGACATTGAGTAGCCTCGGTATTACAATGGAATAAAAGCCAAAACAACCTTGCAGTTGCAGTTACACTCCCCGCAATATTGTCACAAGGAAAGATGAAATTACCTACCTGGGTTCCATCCTAGAGGCTAATCTCTCCTGTGACAAAATGGCATCCAATGTAATAAAAAAAGTCAACCAACGAACTCGATTCTTGTACCGGATCTCCTCTCTGGTAAACAAGAATACCCTGAAGACTCTGGCAGGAGCACTCATTCAGGGGTACTACGACTATGCTTGCACCTCATGGTACCAAAGCACCTCAAAGGCGCTAAAAACAAAATTACAAACATCTCAAAACAAACTGGTCAGACTACTACTTGACCTTACTCCTAGAACCCACCTCACCCCTGCCCACTTTGACAACCTAGGATGGCTTAGAGTAGACGACAGAGTACAGCAACTTGCAATGGGCCTGGTCTACAAGATACACTACACGACCAAGGTACCCATGTACATGTCAAAATACTTCCCAAAGGTCAGTGAATACCACGATCACAACACCAGAGGGAGCTCCACAAATCATGTTAAACCCAGATTCGGCTCAAATAAGGGACTAAACACGTTTCGCAATTATAAATCCTACCCAAAGCTGTAAAGGAATGTGGATCACTACCCACTTTCAAAACCTCTCTCAAGGGACACCTACGGGAGACTGCAATTCAACACTGGCCCCTGTAAATATCCTAACCCAACCCCCTCCAATGTACAGTCATTTACCTAGTATGGTTTTGTCAATAGTCCAATGTACAATTTTGTTTGTTTGTACAGTGTCTCCCCCCCCCCCCCCCTCAATGTACAGTTTTACTTGTTTATACAGTGTGCCCCCCCCCCCCCCCCAACCACCTCCAATGTAAATTACCCAGTATGGTTGTCAATATCCCTAATGTACCCAACCCCCCGGGCCCCCACCCAACCTCCTCCAATGTACAGTTTCTACGTCAAATGTATATACTCCCTTTTCTTGACTCCTTCTGTATCACAAACAGTACTGTATTTGCAAATCTGGTATGTCATAAATGTATAGATGTAGCAGTACTGACTATCTGTATGTCATGTATGTCATATATGTCCTGATGAATTGAAAATGGGGGACCCTGATGTAAACAAGATGAAAGTCTTTCTCTGGTCTGCATCCCCTTAACAATTGTGTGTATTGAGCTGTACTGTATTGTACCCATTCTGCAATCTGTTAATAAAGTTTTCAATCAATCAATCAATCAACATACTGTTGCTGGTCTGGATTGATCCTCTGAGAGTTGAGGTTAAATCTATTCTAGAAGTGAAAGTAAAACTTAAGCTGCTCTGTACTGCGACTCAGATCTATGAAATCGTTTTTATAATGTTGTCTGACTAAGTATTGATAACATATTTTAAAAAATTGTATTTGATGAATGTGGGCAATGATATAAAAAAATTAACTAAGTGGGTTTTATTTCTATAATATATATATTATTTTATTATACAGTAATATGACTCAAAGAATCTCAGTCGACTGAGGGGTCTCTGGCTGATTATATGAATCATTGACTGTTAGGTGATTTGTGCCCCAGCTCCACGCTGGCTGTTAGGTTAAAAAGTTAAAAAAAAAAAAATATTTGTCTCTCTCTCTCCTTCACACAGATATTTCTTTCCTACACGGATGTTGGCTCTAAGTTTGTCTTTGGTGATAGTTACACGGACCACTTCTTTGCCTTCAAGGTACAACACACGTACACAAACGCACCACCACAACCACCACCACCACTACCAACAACAACATGTAGAAGGGTGGATTATCCCTACTTTATGAGAGTAGATGTGCACTGTCACCAGGTAGTGGGAACACAGCAGATCTGGGTCCGGCTGAGTCCCCGACCCTAGTGTAGGGGTATTAGAATCGGGATTTAACAGAGGGAGCGGATGGGGCCTAGGATTTACTAACCTAGGGGTGATGCGCTGGTCCTTCTTGCCCTCCAGGGCGACTTGCAGTAATTCCCCAAACACCCACACTTCCCACAATACCTCCCACACCCTCCCACACCCAGTGGCAGTAGTGATAGATGATATAATTTCTCCCCAAAGCAGTACCTTTCCTTGTTGACGAATGGAGACCTGTCCCAATGGCGTGTAGCTTATTCCCAGCGGAAGAGTACGTCACGTGCTTTCGCGTTTTCTCTGATTGGCCATGTGACCACGGCAGCGCGAGAGAGCTGCAGCGCGGAAATAGGCTGTCTAATGCCTCGCGCTGCAGCGTGGAAATAGGCTGTCTATTGCCATTCTCTAAGACAAACTCTAACCTTAACCAGCTCCTTAACAGCGCCTAAACTTAACCCTTCTAACCATAACCAACTCCGAAACAATGCCTAACCTTAACCTTAACCTTAACCATGCCTAACCTTAACCTTAACCATAACCAACTCCGAAAGAATATTGCCATTCTCTAAGACAAACTCTAACCTTAACCAGCTCCTTAACAGCGCCTAAACTTAACCATTCTAACCTTAACCAACTCCGAAACAATGCCTAACCTTAACCTTAACCTTAATGCTTAAACTTAACCGGCGAAAGAATGCACGTTAAAATAAAAAAAAAAAATTGAAGGGATTCGAACTTGTAACCAACGGACCGCAGGACCGCAGGACCGCAGCGCTGCCAGTTGAGCTAAGCTTTGAATGAAAATCATCTGGGATTACGGCTACATAATGCTGCAAGCTCTGCCGCTCCGCTCCGCTCTGCGGCTGCCGCGCCTGCCGCGGGGCGTGTCGCAGCCAATCAGGGAAAACGCGGAAGCACTCAGGCGTACTCTTCCTCTGGGAATAAGCGTCCCAATGATGCATAGGAAGAAGAAGGGGTTAAACAATAATGTATATTACCCGAAAGGAAGGGGTTAAACAAGAATGCACATTAATGGACACGCACACAGTGATCCCATTTGTACGCCTCTCTTTTATATAGATTAGCATATAATCAATACAAGGCACGATGCATATCACTTAGATCTTACAAGTAGAAAGGTTAATATGCTTTACACTCGTCCGCGGGGGGAGAGAGAGAGAGAGAGAGGGTACTGGCGAGCTCCGCGAGCTACTCAATGGGATTTATTATTATTAAACACACGTGCCGTCTGCACACCTGAATCACATAACCCATGTAACCAAAAAATACAGTGGGCCCACAATTGAAACAAAAGTCCTATCTAAGCCGGCATTCCCCAAAATAACAAACGTCGGGGCGCCCCTAGTCACTGGTGCACGTGCCAGTTCAAAGTATCTATTCTCTTCGCCCTTAGAGGGCACGCTCTCGAAAAGGAGAATGTTCGCCAATAAAGTTCCAGAGCTCGGAGCGCTAACTGTACCTGGCTTGAGTGTACAAACCGAGTGCTGGCCTGCTCCCGCAACGAAGGGGCTGGCTGGGCGGACGTTTAGGCAGGTGACAGCTGGAGTGGCTGTCAGCTAGGCGAATGCTGGAGGCGGGTGCGGTCCGGCGACGTCTGTTGCTGTGTCCTCTGCGGGGCTGGAAGACGGTGGAGCGACGCGCAAGCTAACTGTGCTCCTAGGCCTATACTTGAAGCTAAGCTGTGGGTCAGTGCGACCCCCTTGCCTTCCGCCTATACTATAGCTAAAACGCAGCGCGTGCAATATCCACAGCACTCTCCGGCAGTAGAACGTCTTCTTCTTGATTCAAACGTACCCTAAGCACTAACTGGGAAGCTAAACTATCGCATACGACGTTACAATCCCGCACCGTGACGGGAGTCGTATTCCGCGTGTCTTTATGGTCGGGAGCTCCTGCTCTACACGTCTGCTTCCTTCACTGGAAAAACGATGAAGAGGGTGTCCCGCTGTAAGAGCTCCACCTTCAGCCCGCCTCTTCTTCACCTGCCGTCACCAGCCCAACGTCGCCCCAGCTCCCCCTGGCGGCAGTCCAGTGCCATGTCCAACTACTAAATGTCAGTATTAGGAGGTGGAGAATCAAGACGGGTCAGCAAGTTACACAACGTTATCATGAACACAGTAGAGTACAAGGAATTAGAGTTAGACACATTGAATTATTGTTAGACATATTCAGGTATCTACAAACAGTAACAACAACATACATTTTAAAGACAGTGAGGACAGTGATGAAGATGAAGATGATGATGGTGGCACTGTTGATGATGACAATGATGATCTGGGGGTAGTGTACTCCTGAAAGGCCTTGTAGCACCAATAATCTATTGAAGTCACTCTTCAAGACATTTGTTTATTTCAAATTGCAAGTCAAATAGTACAAATGTTTTTTGTTACGGTGACTTGGCTCAACGTGTTTAGATATCCAGTACCTCTGGGTGACTCTGTAGCTCAGGGGTAGGCCCATATCCTTCACTGTCTAATCTGTACCACCTAATATGTCGCCGGAAGTCATTAAGAAACAAATTATATGGAGACCTTTGAATTGCAGCACTTATTGCAGTCATCTTTGGTTACATGCCTTGTTCTTGGGACAGCCAAAAGGGCCCTGCCCAAGAATTTCAGGTCATGAACTGACTCGTGAGGTATTAGAAGATATAGCCAGGAGGGGTGACAGTGGCTCTGGATGTAGAGCAGTCGTCTTATGCAGGGACGTGCACAGAGAGGGGCAGGTGCTCAAAGGCTGAAAAGGGCACTATACCTGTGTGTGTTTTAACCGAGCCCGATTTTTAAGGGCCCTTTTCGGGCGGGAGGGCCCCCTTTTTATGCTTTTTGGGGGGTTTTGGTGATCAAATATTGAATATTGAACTATAATAATCAGTGCAGGAGCTCACTTATCCTTGAAAGACACTTTTATCACTGACTTAAAAGGCCCATACATCTCCATAAATGTTCATGGGGGAGGGAATAAGTGCTTACCCTACAGACCCCAAGAAGTACTGTATATTCTGTATTGTTTAATATAAATGCATTTTTTATTCCAATACCGATTTGTATTTGAGATTCCCAAATTCCATCGGACTTGACTTCTTCGTGTCCCTCAATGAGTGTAATACCAGCATTCAACTGTATGCGCCACAGCGGTTTCTATCATCATCATCATCACCACCCACGCTATGCATAAAATATAGGTCCACGGAGAGGCACGCTGAGGAGGCCGTGCAAACTGCAATGGAATATGGGGCATCTCTCTCTCTTTACCAAATATTTTGATTCTATCCTGACATTTTTCAGTTGGAAGGGCAGTCTATATGCGTAACGTTAAAAAAATACTTTTTTTAAAAAAAATTCAAAAGGGGCACTTTTTTTATGAGGCTCAAAAAGGCAGGTGCTCAAGCACCCCTTGGGCTCTATGTGTGCACGTGCCTGGTCTTATGATCCGGAGGTTCCCTGTTTGATTCCTGCTCCTCCCGGGCAGCGTGTCGAAGTGTCCTTGACTGCTCCCGATGAGCAGGTTGGCACCTTGCATGGTTGCCTCTGCCGTCGGTGTGTGAATGTGTGACTGAATGCGTAAAAATGTGAGGAACAAAATTGTAAAGCACTTAAGATAAAAGCGCTATATAAATGCACCATTTACCTTTAAAAGCAATTAGTAAAATATTTTTAAATTCTAATGGGAGCTACTGGAGGGACAACATGGGAGTAATGAACTAGGTCAGATGATGATGATAATGATAATAGAGGAGGAAATGGTGGTGCTGATGAGATTGATTGTGATCTCTCCACAGGTGTTGCCTATTATAGTATTCTTCAGCACCGTCATCTCCATGCTCTATTGTGTTGGCTTTATGCCTTGGCTCATCATGAAGGTAAGCGTTGTTTGTGTGCGCGCGTGTCTACTAATGAATGATGAGTTAGTAAAGTTAGTACGAGTTAGACTGTGCAATTGAGTGAGTGAGTGAGTGAGTGAGTGAGTGCGTGAGTGAGTGTGTGAGTGAGTGAGTGAGTGAGTGAGTGAGTGAGTGAGTGAGTGAGTGAGTGAGTGAGTGAGTGAGTGAGTGAGTGAGTGAGTGAGTGAGTGAGTGAGTGAGTGAGTGAGTGAGTGAGTGAGTGAGTGAGATTCTAAGATTCAAGGATGCGTTTAAAATTTAAATTGTTTAAAAATATTATTATTATGGTTATTGTATGCATTTAAGTGTAGAAGACATGGTCTGGTCAATAAATGTATTTTGTCCAGGTGGGGTTCATAATGCAGGTTACCATGGGAACATCTCCAACAGAATCAATGGTTGCCGCTGGAAACATATTTGTGGGACAGGTGAGTGAGAGTTTGAGGATTTTGCATTTAAACAACTCTCTGATGACCTGACCAGTAATGTCTCATGTTTCAACAACCAAATGTATTACGATTGTTATTAGAGATAACCTAAACCATTATCCACAAGTCAATGATCCATGTATCTCTCCCTGTCTCTGTCTCTGTCTCTATCTCTGTCCGTGTCCCTGTCCGTCTCTGTCTCTGTCTCTCTCTGTCTCTGTCTCTGTCCCTGTCCCTGTCTCTGTCTCTGTCTCTGTCTCTGTCTCTGTCTCTGTCCCTGTCCCTGTCTCTGTCTCTGTCTCTGTCTCTGTCCCTGTCTCTGTCTCTGTCCCTGTCTCTGTCTCTGTCTCTGTCCCTGTCTCTGTATCTGTCTCTGTCCCTGTCTCTGTCTCTGTCTCTGTCTCTGTCTCTGTCCCTGTCCCTGTCTCTCTCCCTGTCTCTGTCTCTGTCTCTCTCCCTGTCTCTGTCTCTGTCCCTGTCCCTGTCTCTCTCCCTGTCTCTGTCTCTGTCTCTGTCTCTGTCTCTGTCTCTCTCCCTGTCCCTGTCTCTGTCTCTGTCTCTGTCTCTGTCCCTGTCCCTGTCTCTGTCTCTGTCTCTGTCTCTCTCCCTGTCCCTGTCTCTGTCTCTGTCTCTGTCTCTCTCCCTGTCCCTGTCTCTGTCTCTGTCTCTGTCTCTGTCCCTGTCCCTGTCTCTGTCTCTGTCTCTGTCTCTGTCTCTGTCTCTGTCTCTGTCTCTGTCCCTGTCTCTGTCTCTGTCTCTGTCTCTGTCCCTGTCTCTATCTCTGTCCCTGGCTCTGTCTCTCTCTCTGTCCCTGTCTCTGTCTCTATCTCTATATCTGTCCCTGTCTCTGTCTCTGTCTCTGTCTCTGTCTCTGTCCCTGTCTCTGTCTCTGTCTCTGTCTCTGTCCCTGTCTCTATCTCTGTCCCTGGCTCTGTCTCTCTCTCAGACAGAGTCCCCTCTCCTGATTCGTCCGTACATCGGTCGGATGACCAAGTCAGAGCTCCATGCTGTGTTGACAGGCGGCTTCGCCACCATCGCTGGCACCGTCATGGGAGCCTTCATCTCCTTTGGGGTGAGGGGGAGAATGGGAGATGGATAGCACTTGAGGGGAAAGGAGGGAGGGAGAGGGAGGAGGAGAGAAAGAAGAGAGTAGGAGGAGGATAGAGAGAGGAGTTAAGGGGGGAGGAGGAAGGGCGGGATCACAGTGATGCAGAGACCTGCTGTGGAGGGAGGAGGTGAAGAGAGGGAGAAAAGGAGAATGAAAAGAGTCGAAGACAAAGCAGGGAGTGAGAGAAGAAACACTTTCAAGCCTTCAAAGTGTGCCCCGAATTACACATAATGATGTTAGTCGCAATTTGTTGTAAACAAATTTTTGTGGGAGATCAGCTCGACAGACATGGAGTGAAACCTGGCACTTCCAAAGTGATCCAGTCGATATCTGAGCTGTACCCACAGTGTGAGGAGACCTACAACATGTTGCTTAGCCACGTTGGTGTTTGGCTGGGTTCTGGGTTTGTAGACAGGTTGTGCCTGATGTGGCTAAGCAACCAAACTTAATTATTTTCAGAAGGGTATAATTTATCGGTTACATTAGCTCAGTTATAAGCTCTTGATAACCCTGCACTGGTGTGAACTTCTCCATATTTGCAGGGAAGGAAAGGGCAGCAGTTGAATGTTTGTCATTAAAGTTGTCATTAGAAAAGTTTAGATATATTTGATCTCAGGGGTCACATCAGAAACACCACCATTGTGTTCCTCGTCAGAGAGTACACAGTGTGTGCAAAGTGTTTACAAAAACAATACAAGTGCAGTTATCAAGTGTTTCCCCAACATCATTATATCTTTACATCATTGGTATCATGTCTTGTTAAGCCTTTTTATTATTTGACTGATAATTCAAGGACTGACATGGATGGGGACATGAGACAGCTATTTAAATCTTACAAAAAAAGAGCACGATGTGGCAGGAACACTGTCAAGTCATCACAGTTGTAAAAGCTGTGACTCATATTGTAATTATCTCCACCAGGTGGAACTTATAATATAATATATACTATATAGGTTGGTGGGTGGAATGCCTGGGGAGAGATGTTGCAATTGTGTGTGTGTGTGTGTGTATGTGTGTGTGTGTGTGTGTGTGTGTGTGTGTGTGTGTGTGTGTGTGTGTGTGTGTGTGTGTGTGTGTGTGTGTGTGTGTGTGTGTGTGTGTGTGTGTGTGTGTGTGTGTGTGTGTGTGTGTGTGTGTGTGTGCGTGTGTGCGTGTGTGTGTCGCCAACTAAAAGTCTGTGTTGGATGAAACCTGCCACATAGGTTGACAGCAAGCCAGGGATGTGACTCCTATAATAACTCCTTTACCGTAAGTCTGATTGACACAAAGACATCCATCTATCCTCATTACACAAACGCTGCAAACGCATAACACAAATCAGACTATAAATCAGTGGCGAATCCTTGTGGAAGCCAACGGAAGCCATGCCTCCCTATAAATTTCATATCAAATTATGAAATATGAAATATGAAAAAAAAAAAATTTAAATATATTTTTTTTTTAATATAGTTTACATTCATTTTCATCTGTGCATCTGTGTTTTTTTTTTTTTTTTTTTTTTTTTTGTCTCCCTCTTCTCCTTCTCACTCCCTCTAACACACTGTCAGACTGTGCTCACTACTGCAGCTAGTATAGGAGAGAAGCAGTGGGTAGGTCTCTTTCTCCAGGCTTCCAGCATTATAGAGTGAGTCCAAACTCCAAATCCGATCCTAGCCAATCAGATTCGAGCTGACTGCCACTGGCCACACCCTAAAAGTTTAAAACGGAGCTGGGAGGAAGACGTTCAGCATAATATTCCACCTGGAGGCGGGGCAGGTGCCATATTTTCCCCTCTGCACTCTGAACATTGTATTAACCCGTAACTGTTCCCACGGGCCGAATATTGCCCCGATCCTCGCGAGATTAAATCCACGGGGACCTCTCGGCGTGCCGAAGCTTTTCCTAAATCACTTCCATCATCGAAAACGAGGGGAAAAGGTCGGCTCGCGACCCTGAAAATGTCGCGTGATTTTAAAAACGCTGTATTAAGTGAGCCTATTATGGGATCCACGCGAGCTTTCTATCGTGGAAACATCTGGGCGTCCCGCAACTTTTACTGATTCACATGTAGCCCCTAAAATGCTTAGAAAAGGAAAACAGAAAGCGTGGAATAAACTCGCCGAAACGGAAAAGTGTCCCACGGGCGCGCCGTGATTCCGATCCGCGTGAAAATATTCACGGCCATAGAGGAGACCGTGGGACACCTTTTTGCAACCGAATATGTGTCTCGAATTTGCTCCCACGCGGCGCGCAAAATCGCGCAAGGAAAAATCGGACCAAAAATTAACCAATGCTCCAGCAGTATTAATGACCCTGATGTAAACAAGACAAACGTCTTTCTCTGGTCTGCATCCCCTTATACAATTGTGTGTGAATGAATGAAAACTTTATTAACAGATTGCAGAATGGGTACAGTACAGTACAGCTCAATACATACAATTGTTAAGGGGATGCAGACCAGAGAAAGACTTTCGTCTTGTTTACATCAGGGTCCCCCATTTTCAATTCATCGTAAATGTGTATTGAGCCGTACTGTATTGTACCCATTCTGCAATCTGTTAAATAAATAAAAATAACGTTTGACTGGCCGCCGAGCCATACTGTAGTGTACATGGTGACTGCTTGACTTTAAAAAAAAAAAAAAGTATTAATAAAAATATTGAATTTTTTTTTTTAATAATTTTTTTTTGGCTTCCCCTGTTATTTTACCCACGCGACGCCACTGCTATAAATTACAATTATACAGCACAATTATAATAGTACAGAAGAAGTTTGGCATCCAACCCGAGTGCAAAAGTAACAGTAAAGTGCAATACAATGTACAGGTGTATAAATGAGTACTATTGAGTAATAGTGCTAATCAGATGTATACAATCTTCCAATCATTACGAAACTCGCAGCATTCCGGTTGGGGTTTTCCTGTTGCTTCCTGTTTACTACAGTCCCAGGGGGAGGAGAGAGGGAGCGGGGAAACACTAAGGAATATAGATTTTTAAATGGATGAGATGGAAGAAAGAAAGGAAAATGTAATTATTTCTGTAGTTTTCTTTTTTAAGGTACAGTAACACTACCGGCTTTGTTTGTGTTTATTTCACTTAGAGATCATTTTATCACTTTCAAATTGTAGCTCTTGATACAAGGACTGACAGTATGTCAGCTAAATGTGGTTTTGAAACAAGAAATAATTTTATTTAAACTCTGGGGTAATAAGAGCAGTCGTCTGGCAATGCAGAGGGTCCCGGTTCGATTCCCTCTCCTCCCGGGCAGCGTTTAGAAGTGTCCTTGAGCAAGAAACTTGGCACCTTGCATGGTTGCCTCCACCGTTGGTGTGTGAATGGGTAAAATGTGAGGAACAAATTGTAAAGCGTTTTGGATAAATGCGCTATATAAATACACCATTTACCATTTATATTGACTTTTTTTCCATGACATGTTTGATATAGTCACAAGAATCCAGACTAGATTGACTGAGAACTGAGCGGTATCTGAGGGGAAACAGCAATAGCGACTCTTCGTCACCAATCTTCTGACATCAATTTCATTAGCAGCCTGGGGATTTGAAACTGCATGAGCTTATATTTATCTAACCTCAAAAGGCCACGGCTGCGTTAATGGGAAGGGAAGCAGCCAATAAACAACAGCAGTAATATAGTTTTATCAACCCTTATCAACGACCTTGAGGGCTTAGCAGATGATGACACACATGACCTTTTACTGCCCAAGATGAGGATTATTAACTAGCTCTCTCTCTCTTTCTCTCTCTCCCACTCACTCACTCATTCTGTCTTGTTCTGTCCTTCATTTACCTTGTTTGCCTTGTACTAACTCACACGCACACAAACTCTTTATCTTACTTGTTACGCTCTCTTTGCCTCCACAACACTCTCTCTCTCCCTGCCCCCTCCCCATCTCTCATTCTTTGACCCCCATTCCCCGCTTTCTCGCACTTTCCCATTATCTGCCTCCCTCTTTCTTGACTCCCTCTTTGCCCCAATCCTCTCTCCCCGTTTCACTCTTGCCCTCTCTCCTCCCCCGCCTCTTGTTCTAACCACCCCCCCCCCCCCCCCCCCCCCCACACACACACACACACACACACACACACACACACACACACACACACACACACACACACACACACACACACACACACACACACACACACACACACACACACACACACACACACCTACATCTACCCTCTCCTCATACAGATTGATGCCTCCCACCTGTTGACAGCGTCAGTGATGTCGGCTCCAGCCTCTCTGGCCATAGCCAAGACCTTCTGGCCCGAGACTGAGACTCCTGAGATCTGCTCTAGTAGTGGCCTCAAACTAGACAAAGGGTGAGAGAGGCATGGCTGTGGGTCTGTAGGTGCTGGTTTCTTAAACAATGGGGCGGGAGCCCAAAGTGGGTCATAGACACATTTCCGGTGGGTCATCATGTAACAAGCTTGAAATAATAAACAAACCTGTTCAGCAATAAAGAATGAGAGTACTGGAACAGTGTTAAATTCAAAGTGTTGTATTAAACAAAAATAGGAGAAAACTAAATGGGGCATCCCATAGCAACATACTGTACAACAAAATCATATCAAACCAATAGGAACAGTCCTGTCAGCATTACAGTCCATTTAATTAGCACCAACATAAATGTACACTATTTTATTGTGTTTCGAGCTCAGACTCAACAGTGCACAATTAAGAAACATCAATGAATACAATAATGTTAACAATAGGTAGTAGTAGTAGTAACATCAAAATAAAATATTAAATTAGACTAATTAGTAATATATAATAGTCAATTATTTACCGAAATTGTCTTGCATGTAGTGTATGTGCATGATAAGGTGCAGTGCAGGGTGTGTGTGTGTGTGTATGTCTAATAACAATACGTAGTAGTAGTACGATAAATAAAATAGTAAGTTTCAACAGAAAG
>NC_140165.1:132413090-132450590 GCF_963971535.1 Notolepis coatsorum | reverse complement strand
ATAGATAGATAGATAGATAGATAGATAGATAGATAGATAGATAGATAGATAGATAGATAGATAGATAGATAGATAGATAGATAGATAGATAGATAGATAGATAGATAGATAGATAGATAGATAGATAGATAGATAGATAGATAGATAGATAGATAGATAGATAGATAGATAGATAGATAGATAGATAGATAGATAGATAGATAGATAGATAGATAGATAGATAGATAGATAGATAGATAGATAGATAGATAGATAGATAGATAGATAGATAGATAGATAGATAGATAGATAGATAGATAGATAGATAGATAGATAGATAGATAGATAGATAGATAGATAGATAGATAGATAGATAGATAGATAGATAGATAGATAGATAGATAGATAGATAGATAGATAGATAGATAGATAGATAGATAGATAGATAGATAGATAGATAGATAGATAGATAGATAGATAGATAGATAGATAGATAGATAGATAGATAGATAGATAGATAGATAGATAGATAGATAGATAGATAGATAGATAGATAGATAGATAGATAGATAGATAGATAGATAGATAGATAGATAGATAGATAGATAGATAGATAGATAGATAGATAGATAGATAGATAGATAGATAGATAGATAGATAGATAGATAGATAGATAGATAGATAGATAGATAGATAGATAGATAGATAGATAGATAGATAGATAGATAGATAGATAGATAGATAGATAGATAGATAGATAGATAGATAGATAGATAGATAGATAGATAGATAGATAGATAGATAGATAGATAGATAGATAGATAGATAGATAGATAGATAGATAGATAGATAGATAGATAGATAGATAGATAGATAGATAGATAGATAGATAGATAGATAGATAGATAGATAGATAGATAGATAGATAGATAGATAGATAGATAGATAGATAGATAGATAGATAGATAGATAGATAGATAGATAGATAGATAGATAGATAGATAGATAGATAGATAGATAGATAGATAGATAGATAGATAGATAGATAGATAGATAGATAGATAGATAGATAGATAGATAGATAGATAGATAGATAGATAGATAGATAGATAGATAGATAGATAGATAGATAGATAGATAGATAGATAGATAGATAGATAGATAGATAGATAGATAGATAGATAGATAGATAGATAGATAGATAGATAGATAGATAGATAGATAGATAGATAGATAGATAGATAGATAGATAGATAGATAGATAGATAGATAGATAGATAGATAGATAGATAGATAGATAGATAGATAGATAGATAGATAGATAGATAGATAGATAGATAGATAGATAGATAGATAGATAGATAGATAGATAGATAGATAGATAGATAGATAGATAGATAGATAGATAGATAGATAGATAGATAGATAGATAGATAGATAGATAGATAGATAGATAGATAGATAGATAGATAGATAGATAGATAGATAGATAGATAGATAGATAGATAGATAGATAGATAGATAGATAGATAGATAGATAGATAGATAGATAGATAGATAGATAGATAGATAGATAACATTGTGTTCTCTCTCCCAGCGACTATGGCTCCTCACAGAAGAGCTGATATCTCCAGTTGTGGACTGAGAGCTCTGATAGCAGGCACCGTCGCTTGCTTCATGACTGCATGCATCGCAGGTAACTGGTGTGTGTGTGTGTTTGTGTGTGTGTTAGGGGTGTGTGGAGATGTCATTATCTGTATATGTATCTGTATTTGTTCAACCATCAAAATGATCTGTATCTGTATTCGGATAGAAAACCATAAGTGGGCAACAATTTGGTTGCAACCATTATTGTACAATACAAAGTGGGAACTGGTGTAATCAAATTAACAAATTAACATTAGATTAAAGGAAGTAACGTTAAATCCGGCAAATGTATTTTCTAACTTAATATTGGAAATGCAATTGTTGTGCCTTCAAAGAATCACTGAGAACTGTCTGAAGTTGAACCACCCCCACCCCCTTTAACTGGGGGACATCAGAAAAGAGTATTACAGTACATATTATGAACATCGGAAACTAATCTTTAAAAATGCTCACGTCTCTCCTACATATTCTCTCATATTCAAGAATATCTTATCTTATTCATACATAAATAAATGTAAATAGTCCATATGAAATTTGTGGCCTGTTTATAAATGAGGAAAGAGGAGCGGATACCGCCCAGTTCCAATAACATAGTTTATATATGAGGAAGGAGGAGCAGATACCACCCAGTTCCAATAACATAGTTTATATATGAGGAAGGAGGAGCAGATACCACCCAGTTCCAATAACATCGTTTATATATGAGGAAGGAGGAGTGGATACCACCCAGTTCCAATAACATAGTTTATATATGAGGAAGGAGGAGCAGATACCACCCAGTTCCAATAACATAGTTTATATATGAGGAAGGAGGAGCAGATACCACCCAGTTCCAATAACATCGTTTATATATGAGGAAGGAGGAGTGGATACCACCCAGTTCCAATAACATCAATTATATATGAGGAGGGAGGAGCGGATACCACCCAGTTCCTATAACATCGTTTATATATGAGGAAGGAGGAGCGGATACCACCCAGTTCCAATAACATCGTTTATATATGAGGAAGGAGGAGTGGATACAACCCAGTTCCTATTGATTGATTGATTGATTGATTGATTGATTGATTGATTGATTGATTGAAAACTTTATTAACAGATTGCAGAATGGGTACAGTACAGTACAGTACAACACTGTACATTGGAATACTGACAAAGCCATACTTGGTCATTTACTGTACAACTGGGTTAGGACATTTGTAGGGGCCAGTTTCGAATTGCAGTCTCCCGTAGGTGTTCTTTGAGAGTGTTTTTGAAAGTGGGTAGTGATTCACATTCCTTTACAGCTTTGGGTAGGGCGTTCCACATTGATGTAGCATAATTGCGAAACGTGTTTAGTCCCTTGTTTGAGCCGAATCTGGGTTTAACATGATTTGTGGAGCTCCCTCTGGTGTTGTGATCATGGTATTCACTGACCTTTGGGAAGTATTTTGACATGTACCTTGGTGGTCGTGTAGTGTATCTAGACCAGGCCCATTGCAAGTTGCTGTACTCTGTCATCTACTCTAAGCCATCCTAGGTTGTCAAAGTGGGCAGGGGTGAGGTGGGTTCTAGGAGTCAGGTCAAGCAGTAGTCTGACTAGTTTGTTTTGAGATGTTTGTAATTTGGTTTTTAGTGCCTTTGAGGTGCTTTGGTACCATGAGGTGCAAGCATAGTCGTAGTACCCTTGAATGAGTGCTCCTGCCAGAGTCTTCAGGGTATTCTTGAATCGAGTTTGTTGGTTGACTTTTTTTTATTACATTGGATGCCATTTTGTCACAGGAAAGATTAGCCTCTAGGAGGGAACCCAGGTAGGTAATTTCATCTTTCCTTGTGACAATATTGTCACCCACTGTAACGTTAGGTTATGACTATAACCAAGTTCTGTTAGTTAGGGGCGATGCTTGGCATCGCCTTCTGCACTATCTCGCGTACGTGCACGCGTACTGAATAAACCACAAATGTACCTCTAATACCAGTATTAGTCTGACCACACCCCTCATCAGCTTACCTTCATAAGCAGGTGTGTGGTCACCTGCTCTCCTCCTTCCCAAGCTTTCACCACAAGGTGAGGACAAGGGCTGCAGCGGCGTCCGATGCCAAGCATCGCCCCTAACTAACAGAACTTGGTTATAGTCATAACCTAACGTTCTGTATCGTTAGTGGCTTAGCTTGGCATCGCCTTCTGCACAAGGGAGGCCAAGCGGAGCCACTTGGCTGACAAATACACCCCGCTGACAGCCCCCCAAAACCATCAGAACAGGGAGGGCCGAGCCCCCCCGACCCCCCCTAATGGAGGGTAGCCCCCCTATTAGGGACGTCACGGGAGGGCGACGGACCCGACCGTGCGAAGAGGCACTCAAGCAACTCAACGCACAGGGTGAGCAGACCGTGGCTTGACCCACGACTACACACACGCACAACCCGCATGCCACCCGGGAACGAACGGAGGAACAACCTCGTTACTGCCCCCAGAATCACGGGGTCAAGGGCAAACCCAACCCCGTGGCAAGGCCGTAGCAGCGGAGCACGAAGGAAGACCCAGACCCACCAAAAGGACTGGACTCCCTGGAATGGGGGCCCGGAGAAGTCCATGATGCCAGCATCAAGACCCCACCAGGTGGGCACGTAGTGCCCCGCCCCCCACATCGCCAGCGTATTCGGACAAAGGCCCCTCAGTTACTGCACCTGGTATTCCCAGGCGGAACCAACCAGGCCAGTAAGCCGAGCGGGCCCCGTCCCCCCAATAGTACACCGCCTGGCACACTGACCCTGCAGAATAAGCAGTCAGCATGGCCGTAAGCACACAAAAAAGGTTAACCAACGGAAGCAGGCAGCGCACCGGGGAAAAACCAGGCAACAGGCTGTTAACCCTAGCCTGGAGACTGCGGACGAGACAGGCGCCAGAGGGGACAGCTGAACACAGCCGCCCCGGCGGAAGGAGCGTAAGCTGGCGGTGTTGCATGACCAAGCCTCCATTTAACAACCCCCACCCAGAGGGGTCGAGGCAGAGAAGGCTGACACGATTGGCAGACGTCATGAACGTGCAGGGGCACCCTCAACCGGTGAACCCGGGAGTTGACACTGCTCCAACACACCAGGGAATCAACCACCTCGGTGTTACCCAATGCGGTGGTTGTTCCTATAACCCCTCAAGAAAAAACTCCAAAAACACACCTGCGGGTATACACCGGCTATAAAACTCCAAAACCACCCCCACAGGCCCCTCTTCGCCATGCGTGAGAGAGGAGCGAAAAACAATGGAGAACCAGCCCCTAAGCACACCGTACCTGGTATTCCCCGGCGGTCTCCCAACCAAGTACTAACCAGGACCAACCTGTGTAGCGGCCGAGATCCGACGAGATCGAGCGCGTACAGAATGGCATGGCTGTAAGCCATGACGACAGTGCTGAGTAAAAACATACCCAACCAGGGTCTCCATAGCGCTTAACCCTGTGACACCCAGACCGACCTGGCATTTTTCCCCCTGAAAAAAGCCCAAGTCCCTCAGGGTACCAGAACAGCAGATCTGCATCCCCGGCGGACAACGGGTTCAACTGATCTGGACCAGCGTGACCAGAACCAGTCCCGTGCCCTAACCACGCCGACATGCCTACTCCAGGAGAAGGGCAGATATGCGTGTTGATCTTAACATGAAAAGAAGGCGCCACCCAGACGTCGGGACGAACCGCGCCTGGTGGCCCACCCCAAGGGCGTGAGACCCCACTACATATGTTCAGATCCATCCCGTCATCATCCCCCAGACATGAACGAGGATCCGTCGACAACCCACCCAGGTCATGGGATGTGGTTGCCGGAAGAGGAAAAACCCCCATCTCAGTTGCTTTATAAAAACGCTGTTTCAACCACAAGCAACTAAGGCGTGCCAGTCAATCGCCTGTTTACAGCGAGCTAGCACTATACGTGCGTCGGGACACACCCCCATCAATGAACAGGCTATTTAGACCTGTCATTGAATCCCCAAGGCGCCCAGGGGAACGACAAGAGGGGTGTGACACTCCCTAACTCCAACACTTCTGGAATAGAAAGAAGGAAGCATCAACAGTATGTATCCCAGTCTACACAGCCGGGGTAAAAAATGTTCACATTTTTACATCCCACCACCCTCCCATAGGAAAGAGACGGGGATCCCCAGAGAGACTTCCCACGCGAGCTGTACAGATTGAAAAGAATATATTGCACCTTGAGCCATGTAAAAAACTGGTTTTAGGGCCTCCGGGGAAGAGGCACCGAACCCATACACACTCAATAAACGAATTGAATCGAATATACATACAATAGAAAAGGACCCTTCTAGAGGGTCCACTCACTTTGACAATCTGAGGAGGAAGGCTCTGTACTCTGATGGAGGCTTCCTCACATGGATCACATGGAAGAAGGAGTCCGAACTCACAGAAGGCCTGAGTAGGCGCTTGGTGAGGAGGAGCCCTGACCACCCCCCCTGAAAACAGATCCATCACATGGACCTGAACAGCACACGGAAGTCCTACCAACAGAGACGCGCACGGTGACGTACTCTATGGCGGGGGAATTCCTGCGGTGCACACGCCCAATATACCAGGCCGTGGGATCAGGAACTCCCTCCCCCCCCCCCCCCCCCCCCCCCCCCGTAACGTGCCGAACCGCCACGTGACGGGAACCTTGAAGGACAGGGGGTGTACCCCTGACCGACAGAACAATGGGGAGAGGAAAGGTTACCAGTTCACCCCTTTACGACCCCACACCCATGATACGACGTAACGACAAAAAGAGAATATGACACAGTCATAGTCAGCTCTATGAAGCGTTTCATAGCTCCACACAGCGCACGAGCTAACCTGCTATCTGATTTTTACTAAGGAAAAACACAGAATAGAGAGGGCTCTAAGAACCCCGGTCCAACATACACATGTGCTTCTGTGGCCAGTACAACCCAGTTGTAGGTCACATGACACACACAACCCATCATCATCACAATGAGAGAATACATCATTCTTGATTAGTATCGACCACAGGCCTTGCTAAGCACACGACAGCAACCAAACCAATTTCCCTTTAGGAAATAAGTTTCTCCAGCAGATTTAGCACAACCTCAGCAATCAAGCTGAGAGTTACATCGTATCCCTACCACACAAAAGACACAATTAATGCACAACATGTCTGATAGGAGGTGATAAAGTCCCCAGGGAACCGGGGGGGGAAAAACACAATCCTCCTATTTTACCCTCAATACGGCCAGTTAAAACAGGAAAACCTGTTAATGTGTGAACTCACTGTCCATTGTCATTACAGTCTGAGAAAGAACATTCTTTTACTCACTCGTCACCAAGCATAGCTTCATAGGTTAGTTGCCTTAGTAGTGAGTACACGGTACACATAAACACCATGATGTTTCTCACACAACAACCAGATCAATACATCACGACCTGCACGGAGAAGCTACTGCCAGTGACAAAAACAGCTCACACACAACCCGCAACGTATCTCAAATGCATTGCAACAACACACGTTTTGGGAAAAAACACCGTCATTCACAATACATTTAGCAAGGTAAAACCAGAAGACGTGTTATGAGGGTCTGGCCAACCCCGTACCTGCCCGGAACGCAGATCAGCGAAGTGCAGTCATAAGCCACCGTAGAACACAGCCCTCTTTGTTGACGCAATCCCCGTCTAGGCTCAGGCAGGGTTGACGAACATCCCCTGTCAAGGATGACGTCGTGGTCAAGAGTGTAAAACATGTTAAAAATCAAAGCACGTTCAACAGAATAGCATCAAGCTAACGGCTGCTCCAACCGTTCGGGTGCTATCGCTTCCGCTCGCGAGACGCCGATCTACGACGCACGCGATCAGGAGCGAGCTCCCGGCGGCGCGCGAGAAGCCAAGCTACCCCGCGCCAGGCCACCGACCGGCTAACCGTAAGCTATGAACATGTAAACAATGACATAACACTCACCCAGACAGGCCGCCGTTCTGAACCCTCCTCACTTTTTAAGAGAAAAGAGAAAACAAGACGTCAACACCGCTTCACAACGGTGACATTAACACGTCCGGCGGAATCAGCACAGTACCAACTGGCCTGTATAGCTGACTTTGAACATGAATCTGCCGCTATCGCACATTACATGCACATATCCCCTCGTGAAGGAATACTCTCATTTGGATATGAAAGATGGGGTCTTAACACGGTGACAGAGAGAATCCACTCGTCCAGAACACACAGGGATCACCAGTGTCAATGGTCGCGGCCCACTAGTTAAAACTATAATGGTCGCCAGACCAAGGCCTTCTGTCGCCTAGACGGCTAAACAAAGGACCCTAGCCTGGGGCCGGTTTCCATAAACTTTGTCTAGTAGCCCCCATAGCACTAACAGACAAGTGGAGCCCGCCAGCAAACACTACTCACCCAACCTGGAACGCACCGCTCCTCACAACAGCGGCATGTCCGACAGTTCAGCTGTGGCCTGACAGGTTTCACCCCAACAAACACAGCAAGGAACTGCAGTTGAGAAGCATGCAGCGGCGTGCTCCCAATACGAAAACCGGTGGAGGGTTTGTAGAATGATCATCATCTTCTAGACACTCCAGTACGAAGACAATATCGCCGTATTTTCTCGAAAATAGTGAGAGAGAAAATAAAGATATGATGTCAACGTATCCTTGTTTCCCAAGCTGTTCCTAATCCAATTTCTTCCATCATGGTGTCAAGTGTGGGGATCTACCGAGGCACCTCTTCCTTGTGGTGAAAGCGAGAAGGAGGAGAGCAGGTGACCACACACCTGCTTATGAAGGTAAGCTGATGAGGGGTGTGGTCAGACTAATACTGGTATTAGAGGTACATTTGTGGTTTATTCAGTACGCGTGCACGTACGCGAGATAGTGCAGAAGGCGATGCCAAGCTAAGCCACTAACGATACAGAACTGAGAAGCCGTCGGTCTTGGTGAGTTTGTTATTTGAACCGAAGAGAATGGATTCTGTTTTGCCCATGTGTAATGATAGTTTGTTATCGGCGAGCCATATGCAGATTTTGCATAACATCATTTATATATGAGGAAGGAGGAGCGGATACCACCCAGTTCCTATAACATGGTTTTCGGTGTCTGATCGTTAAAATGACATGGCCACCATGTCCGCCATCAAAATATACTAATATTCATTCATGTTTTCTTGATTTGGAGTCATGGAAATATATTTTATAATATACCCTGTATGGAACAGTGAGACAAGGCAGTCCTACAGGTCGTTTTTTGACAGCAGTCATACAGGTCGTTTTTGATGGTGCGCCTAGGCGGAGAGCTGCATCAATTGAGCTCATAACATAAAAAGAAATCTAAAAAATCCTAAATAATAATATTAATATCTGTGTAATAGAATTATCTCATCTCATTATCTACGCTTTCCGAAATTCATATTCAGATTTGCGCTCATCCCTGCGTGTGTGTGTGTGTGTGCATGAGTATACGTGGGGCATTTATGGAGCAGCAGCAGCTGAAACATTAGAGGAGTAAGCGTCATGTGACCAAAGGTTCGCCAGTTCGAATCCCCATGAAAGCATGAAAGTAATAATAATAACAACTGTTGAACTGCACCTGGGAAAGGGCACTTATTCCCCAACAGTTCCAATGGGGCTGCTCAGTGATCAACAACAGAAGACTGCTTGTAATTGGGCAGATCGCAGATGTCGATCGTTGTGGATCATTATGAATGTGTAGCAGAGCATTGCTGTATATGCTCTGCGATTTGTCCCTGGCTGGGTTGATTTATATTTAAGTATTACATCATGCGCAGGAGGAAACACATACAAAACTAATCTGAATCCTATTATCATCTTACAGAAAAAGGCAATAAGGGTTGTGAACAATGTTAGTTATCTCCATCCTACAAACACACTGTTTTTTTTAACTAAGGGCATTAAAGTTCCTCGACTTAGTTCACCTTAACAGCAGAGATAGTTTTTAAAGCTAGAAGTTATCAACTGCCATGTAACTTACAAATTTTGTTTAAAGAACGAGAGGTGACGTATAATTTAAGAAGAACACTCAATTTGAAACAGCCTAGAGCTCGAACCACACTTAAAAGTATGTCTGTGTCAGTTAAAGGAGTGGAAATAAAAAACAGCAGGAGTATTTTTAAGTTTAAAAAGATGTTTAAAAACAGGGTTCTAGAATCTTATAGTAAAATTTAACCTACAATATTTTTTTTTTCTACCATGAAACTCTGGTATTGCAGATGCATTTTTGCTTTATGCTGGCTTATGTTCTTTTCAGGAACGTTTTTTGTTGATTGTTGATTTTTTTTGTTTGTTTGTTTGTTTGTTTGTTTGTTTGTTTGTTTTATCTTGCAAACTTTCACTTTTTTTGTTCTTTTCTGGATCGGTTTTTGTTGATTTTTGATTGTTGATTTCTTTTTTTGTTTGTTATATTTTGAAAACTTTAACTTTTTTGAATTCGTTTTTTGAATTAGGGGTAGGTTGCTCTATAAGCCTTCGGCTTCAAACCTATCCTTTTCGTTAGTTTATTTGTGAAAATGTTCAAATTATTTGTTTGTTTATTTATTTGTAAACATTCGAAATAAAATTATTCATTCATTCATTCATTCACACAGTAATTGAAGCATAATGGAGATTTATTCACAAAACCATCAACAGAGAAAGTAGATCCAATAGTATATCCACTAGTTAGTAGATACCAGAGGGAGCTCCACAAATCATGTTAAACCCAGATTTGGCTCAGACAAGGGACTAAACACGTTTCGCAATTATGCCACATCAATGTGGAACGCCCTATCCACAGCTGTAAAGGATTGTGAATAACTACCCACTTTCAAAACCACTCTCAAAGAGCACCTACGGGAGACTGCAATTCGAAACTGGCCCCTGTAAATGTCCTAACCCAGGGGTCGGCAACCTGCGGCTCCGGAGCTCAAATTATTTTTTTTATTATTTTTTGTTTACTTTTTTTTAGTTTGTTTTTGTTTTTGTTCTCTTATTTTGGAGATCGATGTCATAATGTGACACTGAAATTAAAAAATATTTCATCAACAAAAATATTTAGTCAACAAAAATATTTCATCAACTAAAATATACAGTACGTCACACCCCGCGCCTCTCCCTGCTGTCTGCAAGTGGCTAATCTTGAGTTTCTGACCCCCTAGTAAGCTAACCATGGATAAATAAAAAAAAAAAGGAAAGTCTGAGGAAAATAGAGGGTTTAATTCAGCGTGGACAGATTAATTTGCTTTCACAACTAACGATGCAGGCTTACCTGATGCCTGATATGTGGTGCGAAATTTGCGAACAACGAAAAATTTACTTTTTATTTTATAGATTTTCCACAAATAAGGGAATGACTCAAATATACCTGAATAGTTCAGGGTTTTCTTTCAAAGTCGGTCTACAGACACCAGTGTTTTGTCTCCTCTTCTGTGTTTTATTTAAAAATAGGTCTACACGGCCAGTCTTTTTCTCCTCTTCATAAGAGTTTGAGGTTTTCCTTTGTTATAACAGATAAAAACAGCAATAAAAAGTCAAAAAAAATAATTTGTTGCTTTATAATTCCATTAATGCAACAAACTGTGTGCTATAAGTATAAAGTATAATAAATCACAAATTACTTTGGGTATGCAATTGTCAGCCGTTTTATGCTAAATGTGGGGTATGCTTGGGGATACACTGTGATATCTTCATTTTAAGGGTAAATAGGTTGTGCGGCTCCCTGAGCATTTTATTTTGTGGGAGGGGGGGAAAGTGGCTCTTTTGATAGTAAAGGTTGCTGACCCCTGTCCTAACCCAACCCCCTCCAATGTACAGTAAATGTCCTAACCCAATAATACACAAGACCCTCTTCTTGGGACCAAGTAAGGTTTCGTCGATAATCCAATGTACAGTCCCCCCCCCCCCCCACCCCGCCTACCCAACCCCCCACCCCCACCCAACCACCTCCAATGTACAGTTTCCCCACCCCACCTACCCAACCCCCCCCTCCACCCCACCTACCCAACCTCCTCCAATGTACAGTTTCTTCGTCAAATGTATATACTCTCTTTTTTAGACTCTTTTTGTATCACAAACAGTACTGTATTTGTAAATCTGATATGTCATAAATGTATAGATGTAGCAGTACTGTCTATCTGTATGTCATGTATTGTATTGATTATGTTATGATGAATTGAAAATGGGGGACCCTGATGTAAACAAGACAAAAGTATTTCTCTGGTCTGCATCCCCTTAACAATTGTGTGTATTGAGCCGTACTGTATTGTACCCATTCTGCAATCTGTTAATAACATTTTCAATCAATCAATCAATCAATCAATCAAATCCAATGGTCTGAAAAAAAAATATATATATATATTTTTTTTTTTACGTCTGCAATTTTTCTTTTGTTTCACAATGGGTCATGCAAACCAATTACATAATCCAACATATGTGTAACGAACTAACATATTCCAGTTGACTGTATCTTTTTTGGAGGATTCGTTCAAAGGCTATTCATACTTCCATTTGTCTATCTATGGCGGATTCATTCAGACAGAAAAAAATAAGTAATTAGGTTGTGGAAGGGATCTGGGGTCACGTGAAGTGTGTTATACGAAATAACAACGTCTAACTTGACTGTTTCAGCCAATCAGAATCAAGAAATGTGCATGCCATTGTATAATTTATTATCATATTATATATTTGTATTGAGAATATGATTTATATTTCTTTGGAACCATTTAGAAAAGAATAACAACTTATTTATGATACTGTAGTTACGTTGCATTGTTTTATGAGACATGACAATTATGACATTGTGGACAAAGGACTGCTTCCTTGACTGCTGCTGATGCTGATTAAAGTCCAATCTAATTGAAAATAAGATTTGGGATAAAATACCAAATGGAATCAGGGTTTCTAAGACACCTTTTTTACAGTTAACCCTAAAGGTATTAACAGTATCAACAACTCAACTCCCTCCGTTGGAAAGTACAGATATTTTTACTTTATGGAATTTATCCTTCCAAATAAAATCTAGAAATGTATCTATAAATAGTCTTTGGATGTTGAATCATTAACAAAAGGCAGGGTATGGATATACATGACATGAGATAGGCCCTCGGCCTTTGAAAAGGGAACCCTAGTGAGGATAGACAAATCCCACTGAAGTCAAATGTTACAAATAGTCTTGGTCTTTTTCTGTTTGATAACCTAACTATAGGATGTTTTGTCATACATTTTTCCAAATATTTGGATAATACTTCACAGAATCCTTTGCTGGGATCTTTACATATTTATTATGCTGATACAACATTTAATATTTAGACATATTCAGTCTAAAATTAATAGTAGGATATCTATATAGTACGCAGTTGTCTGCATAGTTTAATGATTACATCATTAACCAGAGTGCCCCAACATTTGACAGTAATATCATTGTTTTGTGTAAAAAAGAAAATAATGTTTTGTGTGTACAGTGTGTGATCAACATATCTGTTCTGTTTGTTCTTAATGATGACATACTGCCATGCACTCTATCGTTTGATGACATCATTGTTCTAATGTTATGTTTCTATCTTTAATTTTTTTAGGTGTACTGTACATTCCAGAACTTGACTGTCAAGACTTCCTGAAAACAGTGTTCAACGAAACCCATATAACTAACACCAGCCAGCTAGTCACCTGCTGCATGCAACTCTACAACAGGTGTGTGTGTGTGTGTGTGTGTGTGTGTGTGTGTGTGTGTGTGTGTGTGTGTGTGTGTGTGTGTGTGTGTGTGTGTGTGTGTGTGTGTGTGTGTGTGTGTGTGTGTGTGTGTGTGTGTGTGTGTGCGTGCGTGCGTGTCACAGACATGCATTGAGTAATAATAGCACATAATCCGTCCACTCGGTTCTATGGCTGTATCTTGTCTTATTGTGGCTGTATATGAGATGCAGCCACATGGCATATAACATCCCTTGTCTCCTGCAGTGTGGCAGTGCATGATCCATGGAACGTGACCGTGGGAGGGGGCTTCAGTCAGACGGCTTTACAAGGCTGCTGTGCCTTCACCTCCCCCACACACTTCAACTGCAGCCTGGTGCTTTAAATAGGAGAGGAGAGGAGAGGAGAGGAGAGGAGAGGAGAGGAGAGGAGAGGAGAGGAGAGGAGAGGAGAGGAGAGGAGAGGAGAGGAGAGGAGAGGAGAGGAGAGGAGAGGACAGGACAGGACAGGACAGGACAGGACAGGACAGGACAGGACAGGACAGGACAGGACAGGAGAGGAGAGGACAGGACAGGAGAGAAAGCCAGAGTGCTCAGCAGCTCCAGTAGGGGAGAGTGGGGTAAGAAGTGCCAAGGGGCAAGAAGTGCCACCCCTGTTATCTAGATGAAAACCATAGAAGAAGTTGGTCATGTGACAACATATTTTTGAAGAGGCATCCATTTCACTCCACCTGCAAAGAAGGGAGACACATTTAAGCACATTTAAGTAAAAAAAAAACATGGGTTTGCCCTCCAAAGTAAAAATTGTATGATCAAGGTTTTTTTATTGCTGTGTTTGAACAATTATAGACAACTTTGAAAACAGTTCACACATGTTTTAGTGGTTCCCAAAGTCGGGGTCGCGACCCAAAGGTGGGCCGCGAGCAGCCACGGGAGGTCCGCGAGATGATTTCAAAAAAAAATAAAAAATAACAATAATAATAATAATAATTTTTTTTTTTTTTTTTTTTTGTCAGGCCACTGAACTTAGAAGCAGGCCAGGACAGTGTTTCTAGTTGTATTCTAAAATTCGATTCTATTGTATTCTAAAATGTGACTATATGGTTTTATATTAACTTAATAAATAAACAAAAACGAAAAATCTACTTATTTCAACGAACATTTCAAACTAAATAACAATAATAATTATGCACATAAAACGCTGAAAACAACCGAAGCAACAATAGTATTTTAATGAGGCTATTATTATTATCATTATTATTTTGCAACAAGTTAGCCCTCTCATAAATAGCACATATAAATGATTAACTAACTTAAATTGACATTCCCTAATAGATAGTGTGTACGTAAATGAAAATGTATGTGTCTGATAAAGAGATAGGTATATATGGATGAAAAGGCATGTGTCTGATAGGGATATATTATTAAAATATTGTATAATTGGCTGATATGAACATAGATAATGTATGTAAAAGCTAAATAGTATATTATGCTGTATTGTATTATGAATTAATTATGAGTAGGTATTATTGTATTGTATTATGAATTCATTCATAAGGAGTATATATTTTTATATTGTATTCTGAATTTGATTAGGGTTTTTATTGTTGTTTTAATTGTCTGTATGACATGTAAATGTTGTGAGTGTATAAGGGTTTTTATTGTTGTTTTAATTGTCTGTATGACATGTAAATGTTATGAATGTATAAGGGTTTTTATTGTTGTTTTAATTGTCTGTATGACATGTAAATGTTGTGAGTGTATAAGTCTGTAACTGTATTTTATGTGTTATGGACCCCAGGAAGAATAGCCCCAGCACTGCTGTGGCTAATGGGGATCCAAATAAACTTAAACTTAAACTTAAACTTAATAGGATTGAAGTGATATTTGGCTTAAAAAATCGGTCGCCTGGCAAAAAAAAAAAAAAAAGCCTGACGATGTGCATTGGGCCGCGGCTCTCTGACGCCTTATTTTCTGGGTCCCGGCCTGAGAAGTTTGGGAACCCCTATACAGTTAGCATGATGCCAGCTCAAAACAGCTGGGGGATGTAATTTTTTCAAAATGGTAGGCTTGGGGTGATTTGTGCCAAAGGGCCTGGGTTAAGTTGTGCCAGATATTCTCTTGGTTAAGTTGCCCCAACTTATAATTATTAACTATATATATTACTTTATTGTATTTTATTGTTATTGTACATTGCATTCTTACATTTGATCACTAAAACGATGTGATATTCTTAATTTTAGACCAAAATCCATCATGCCACGCAGATACAAATGGAAGACAGACAGGGTTTCAACTCCTATTGAGAAGTTGGAAAGAGCAGTGAAAGAGGTGCAACAGGGGAGGACTATACGTCAGGTTGGAAAGGAGATGAAGATCTGCAGGATGCTTTTACCGCTTTTGAGATTAAAATGATCTGTTTTACTTAAAATTATCAATGGCACAATTTACCCCAGTGTATTCTCTCTAATGGCACAACTTACCCCACACCGGGGGCAAGTTGTGCCACAAAACCAATTTTTTTTCTAAAGCTATATTTCTGAAACAGTTTATTTAAGATCCAAAGTGATTGTCCCCAGGAATGCACAACATCCTAAACTATATGTACATATTTTAGTTGGGGGCATCACTGTTAATCACCTTGCTTTAAAGGCACTTTAACCTGTTAATCTGTAGACCGTTTTCGCCTAAAGGTACATGCCTAAGTAAATGGAAGATTGCTCCACTTCTGCAAGGTCAATTTGCATGTTCTTGGTATCTAGGAACATCTAGGGACCTGGGGGTATGTATTTCCAGTGTCAGAAATATTGTGTCTGTAAATTGTAAATTGTAATGAATAAATTTATTATGATTAATTATGATTTATGATTTTGATGATGATGATCAAAAATGTATACGGGTAGGAGAAAATGCTCACTGAGCTCATTCACCACCTTATTGAGATCATGTGTACAAAAAATCTAAGCAAATGAAACCCGGGAAGATGATTAAACAGAAGGATTTGTAGATACAGTAATTAATGATAATCGACTTTAATTATAAATTCATATTTGACCTTGAACTTGACCTTGACCTTATTATGGCCAAATCATACATCTATGGATAGGGAAAATGCTCCTCTTTCCAATGGCAGGGTTAAATCTGGATTTAGTCATTTCTTGCGATAATTAGCATTTTCCGATAAATTTGTATTTCCGATAAAACATATAAAACATCGGTAAAGATGAAAATATACACTTTGACTACTGTTTATGATAGGGTTATGGTCTTTACTCTTGGCTACAAAAAAAATATTTAAAAACATTGACCTCTTAACATCCAAGGGCCTACATGTGGACGATTCTTTGCCGACCTCTAGTGGCTCGGGTGTGCATTTATTTTAATACCATATATAGGTCGAATTAAAGCCATATTTGTTGATTGCCCTTTCAGGTGACAAAATCCGTTCAGCGGTTCTCGAGTTACATGCCGATATGTGAGGCGTGCCCCAAAGTACGCAAAAGTACACATTACCACCCCCGACTCCCGGGGCTCTAGCTCCGTCAATCATTTGGCGATCTCGAAAATCTTTGCACAGGGTTGTAGCCAATGAGTATGGCTTTCCAATGATACCCCATGATATGATAATTGGGGATCTAATACTATTGATCGATTTATGATAATGAAAAGCAGGGTCCCCCTATAGGGGGACCTTAAGGCTTAACAGGTAAAAATTGGCACTTCTCACCCCACTCTCCCCTATAGGCTCTGATATGATGACATATACGTTACATTGGCAATATCTGGAGGCAATATGGATGCATAATATTGATTCAAAGCAACAATGGGAGTTTGGCAAACACAGGCTATGAAAAGCCAATGTTAACTGCAAAAAAGAAAGTAACATGCCAGAATGTTCTGTCATGACCTTATTTGCACTGTTTTGACACACATATTTAGTGGTTGGAAAAACACATGCACATTAGAGCCAGGAGATGATGATGAAAATCCAGGTTAATTTATCTGTTTTAAATGTGTTGAGAACAAAAATGTATATTTGATAAATAAAGAGATTTTGTTTCTTGTTAGTAATGGGTGGACTAGACCAGGGTCTTAATCATCACAATGTCTTGATCAAAAAAAATTATATTGACTAACATGCCCAGTTGTACATCTTGATGTGTCAGTGACAGTGCATTGTGAAAAGTCTAAAGGTAGGCTACATAGGGATGAATGAGAGAAAACAAAGGCTTTTTGTGGGTACAAGGTTTCATCTGGAAACTGACAATATAATTTATTCCATACATGATGATCAGTATGACATTTTTTATTTTTCTCCGCAAATCACCTGTTGGCTTCTAAGAGCCTTTCATATGTTGACCACTAGATGTCACTGTGGTCTCATGGCACTTTCAACCTCACACTGAGGGCTAGATCCACAAAGAATGGATTGCAGGGTGCAAGTTGCACCCTTACTTACAATTCATTATGAATTGAAAATGGGGGACCCTGATGTAAACAAGACGAAAGTCTTTCTCTGGTCTGCATCCCCTTAACAATTGTGTGTATTGAGCCGTACTGTATTGTACCCATTTTGCAATCTGTCATTCAATCAATCACCATGCAGATTGATTGATTGATTGAATGAACATTTTATTAACAGATTGCATCTCTCCTCCGTGAGCTCAATGTAACGCGGAAGTGCAGTGGTCTACTGTGTCAAATGAACTAGACTGGCTGACTGAATGAATGGATGGATGACTGACTGATAACTGACAGAGTGTGTTAGTCCACCTGACTGTCCATATACTGGCTATCTGACTGACCTAATGACTGGGTGGCTGACTGATTAACACTGCAATGAAATAAAGTAAGATCAGTCCAAGTGAGGCTGAGTATTTCTTGTGTCACAAGAGTATTCTTCTTCTCCCCAGATAGATGGTATAGATGACAATCTCTTCATTAAATCAGCCACTGAGAAAAGGTCAGATGGCTCCCTGCAGCCTCTGTAGGCAGGAGGTGGTATTCACACGTCCACAGCGCAAGCCTGATATTCTGCCACCAACCACTGACACATGGGGTCTGTTCACACCACTAGTGGCAAACTAGACTGAACTGGAATCAAGTAGGCTGGATTCCACTGATAATTCTATTTCACTGAAAAGTAACCGACTCTTTGATTAATTGTTTGAACATTGTATCGATTGGTAACTGAATAAATAGAGAATTAAAATGAAGAAAGCGTATAAAGAATATATAAAGTTTTTACTCTTTTTTCTTATTCTAGTTCTACTATTTCCATTGTTCTCTCTTCTCCTCTAATTAGAACAGTCGTGTTGCACAATCAAAAAATATAAACTTAATTCAAATGACAGGAGAGAAAGAGACAGACAGACAGACAGAGAGACAGACACTGAGCCCAAATTAATCTTTCAAACGTTCTGAGTTGGGGGGAAAAACACACAGGTTTTGAATATTATTTTGGCAGGTAAAACCAGCGGAGCATCCTTTTCAAAGAGGAGAGCTTGACTGCTCACAATAACAGCTAGTGGGTATGGCCTGACTTTGTTGGATTTTCAGTTTAAACTTTTATTTAATTTAACTTTTTTGTTTAATTTCTATTCATTAATGCAGAATTTGATCATGGGCCTCTACACGGAGGAGTCTCTGCATACCTTTTTCTTCTATATTGAAAGAATAGGAATTCAAATAGAGAAAGACTTCCGATTTTCCAAAAGTCTCTTAGCGCTGAAATAACAGGTCACTAGCTGCACACTTATCTTCAACAAAGGTTTATACCATGATCTTATCCAGTCAGCCACGTTATATAACTATACTAGTTTAATCATCTGTTTGCTCTATAGTAAGTCAACTTAAAATGTATAAATACATTCTTCTTTGTTCTATTATATGTCATCTTGAAACTATCATTTGTATGGGAATCTTGGACCCACCCTTTATTGCTGGAACTGTACAATGACGCTGGAAGCTCACATATAATTCTGATGGTTTAGATAATCAGTCCTCGAGGGCTCATTATATTCTTGCCTGCACCTTTTCACATCACACACCTTTAAGTGCTTCATTCATGACAATACTAATGGGAAAACGTGGTTCATTCCACTCACATTACGTGAGTTTATGAGATAATGATGGACATGTTTAGTGTGAACAGGAACTATCGAGGCCACTTCAGACTTAGGTGTCAATCAGCGTGTCATTATGGCCATACTGCTCCTAATGAATGAGACATTGACATTTAAGACACTATGACCAGGCTTCTCCGACACTCATCTGTTGCTGGTAGCCTTCTCTAGAGAGGGACGGAGCGAGAGAGAGATGTTTCCAAATGTGATTTTCTATCTATATATTTTGTAGTTGTCTTTGCTCTTGACTGTGATATATATAGGGCAACGTTCTGGACAACTAGGATGTGTGACAGTGCCGAAGGAATTGCTTGAGCGTTGATGCTTGATGATGACCTTGTTGCCAGGAAGTATTTTAATAGATTTTAATTTTTTTTGTCCCTGTGTCTCGCTTCGGTGCCTGTGTGCCACAACCATTAGAACAGTCTTATTGCACAAATAAATAGAAACTTAATTGAAATGACAGAAGGAGAGAAATAGACAGACAGAGACAGAAGGAGAGAAATAGACAGACAGACAGACAGACAGACAGACAGACAGACAGACAGACAGACAGACAGACAGACAGGCAGACAGACAGACAGACAGACAGACAGACAGACAGACAGACAGACAGACAGACAGACAGACAGACAGACAGACAGACAGACAGGCAGGCAGGCAGGCAGACAGACAGACAGACAGACAGACAGACAGACAGACAGACAGACAGACAGACAGACAGACAGACAGACAGACAGACAGACAGACAGACAGACAGACAGACAGACAGACAGACAGACAGACAGACAGACAGACAGACAGACACACAGACGGCTTGAGACAGGTGTCTATTGGATTTCCATGTGGCATCACTCTCGACAAACCCACACAGAGTTCAGGGATTATAGAAAGAAAAGGAGAGGAGAGAACAGAGAGATGGACCGAGAGGGAGAGAGAGAGGGCAGCGGAAAGATGTAAATTGGGTTTTCCACTGACGATCACTCCAAAGACCCCTCACGGAGAAGACACCGAGAGAGATGGAAAGGGAAAGGGATAGACTGTGAATATTAAAGAAAAATACAGTTGGGTGGACGGGCAGAAAACTGGAAACAGAGAGAGAGAGGGACAGAGAGAGGGAGTGTTGATTGATATGGTAAGTGAAACAGAGGAACAAATGGAACTCAGATGGAGGACAGGAGAAACATGATTGGTGAGTAGGAAAAAGGCAGTGGGAGTGTTGATGAGTCTGCAGAGAAGAAGATAACAATGGAAATAGTAGAACTAGGAAAGAGTAAAAACTTTATATATTTCTTATACTCTTTCTTCATTTTAATTATCTATTTATTCAGTTACCAATCAATACAATGTTCAAACAATTAATCGAAGAGTCAGTTACTTTTCAGTGAAATAGAATTACCAGTATGCAGTATAAAGATAGATACTGTAGATAGCTAGATAGATAGATTAGATAGATAGATAGATAGATAGATAGATAGATAGATAGATAGATAGATAGATAGATAGATAGATAGATAGATAGATAGATAGATAGATAGATAGATAGATAGATAGATAGATAGATAGATAGATAGATAGATAGATAGATAGATAGATAGATAGATAGATAGATAGATAGATAGATAGATAGATAGATAGATAGATAGATAGATAGATAGATAGATAGATAGATAGATAGATAGATAGATAGATAGATAGATAGATAGATAGATAGATAGATAGATAGATAGATAGATAGATAGATAGATAGATAGATAGATAGATAGATAGATAGATAGATAGACAGACAGACAGACAGACAGACAGACAGACAGACAGACAGACAGACAGACAGACAGACAGACAGACAGACAGACAGACAGACAGACAGACAGACAGACAGACAGACAGACAGACAGACAGACAGACAGACAGACAGACAGACAGACAGACAGACAGACAGACAGACAGACAGACAGACAGACAGACAGACAGACAGACAGACAGACAGACAGACAGACAGACAGACAGACAGACAGACAGACAGACAGACAGACAGACAGACAGACAGACAGACAGACAGACAGACAGACAGACAGACAGACAGACAGACAGACAGACAGACAGACAGACAGATAGATAGACAGATAGATAGATAGATAGATAGATAGATAGATAGATAGATAGATAGATAGATAGATAGATAGATAGATAGATAGATAGATAGATAGATAGATAGATAGATAGATAGATAGATAGATAGATAGATAGATAGATAGATAGATAGATAGATAGATAGATAGATAGATAGATAGATAGATAGATAGATAGATAGATAGATAGATAGATAGATAGATAGATATATTAGATACATAGATAGGTAAATACCTGTAGATAGATTATTACCTTTTTTTATCAAATGATAAGTTCACATATAAAAGATATTGATTTGGTAATTTCCTCACTGCACATAATTATGGCTTTAGCCTACAGTAATTACATTGTACATATTGCTGATTGCTGCTAAAGCTCTCAATCACTACATTTGTCCTGTTTGTCCAAACAGATAATTAACCTATTGACAAACACCACGAATATCAATGTGAGGGGTGCACTTATTGCTTAATCAGTATTTTACATAATATGCTTCCTACATAACTAACCATAATTGATGACTTAATTTCTCATTGACACTTAATTGCATGGGCATGTCTTGGCACACTGCAACAAATTAAACAGGAGAATCCCATGTGGGTTTATGAACACAGATAGAAGAACAGTAGTACAGAGAAAAGGAGAGCTTGTCTAATCAGAAATATGTCAAATAAAAAGTATTGATTGGTTTCATCAAATTAATATAATTTACACACTGACAAAAATCTCAAGTGAATCTTTGTTTTAGATGATGTTTTTTATGTTTTAGAACATGGGGGTTTGAAGTATAAAATAATTCATGGATTGTGACCATCCTTTACTCTTATTCTTGAAATAATTTACAATTTCTCCATATAGCCTACATGAAATCCTCCTTAATTCTATCAGTCTGTATATACTCAACACTGTGTCTCCCACTGACACCAAACCAGAAGACATGCGTCCTAGTTCCTCTATTCAGCGGTAGATGAAACACTTCCCATTGTCTAGTTGTACATCCTGGTTTCTTGAACTATTGGTTACAACAGACACAAAATGTCAGACTTCACGTTCACACCCTGCATGAGAAGAGTAGTGATATATTTTAATGAGCCTTGGTCTCATTAAAGAGCCTACATTTCTCACTTGGGTTTAAAGGAAAACTCCAACATTTTGGGAAATTAGCTTATTTAACATCTTCCCTGGAGTTAGACAAGAAGATACATACCTTTTTTCTCTCTCTGCATGCATTAGGCTTAGGGAACGCACGCACCGTTAGCGTAGCTTAGCTTCATCACTGGAAGTGGGTCAGACTGTTACCCTGAAGTTCCCTACAGTCACCTACAGTCACGAAATACACTCCAAATACAACTCCAAAACGTTCCTGTAAACATGTTGTGACCTGTGTATTTACCACGTGGAGAAATAAAAAATAATTGAATTTGACATTTACGTTTTCTAAGCAAATATACTCTGAACTATTTTTTGCCGAACCACTCCTCTCTGGGCTCAGTGATTTCACGTCACCAGTGCTACTTTCTAGTCGTGAGGCCAGTGTTTGTTTACATTTTCATTTCATTCAAAGGATCCGAAACGATTGAAGTTTATGGATACCATGACTGTGGTAAGTTTCTAGAATGTAAACAAACACTGGCCTCACGACTAGAAAGTAGGACTGGTGGATTTAAAAAAGAGATTTAAAAGAGATCCCATACTATAAGGTATAAAGCGCTTAGCATACCACTTGTAGGCCTACCCAATTGGGGTATATTTCTCTCTCTCTCTCTCATTTATATATTTCCCAAATAAAACACAACAACATACAGTAGACTGTGTTTCAGGATGTGAATAGAACATAGTCTTACATGTGTATTAGAGTTTTCCTGTTGTGTTGTTTGTTCATATAATTGATAGTGTAGCTCTTACACTATCTGTTCTTACACATTCTTTGTATTGTGACAAGCCTTGTGGTGTTCAGGCTTGACACGGACTAAAACAAACAATTACAATGTCCACACAAGCACAATTTCAATAAACAGTTGATATTTATTGATCCAAAGTACATGTCCGATAGGCAATAGAGTAGTCAAAATACAGTCCAAGGTCAAAACACGTTCCAGGCTCTCGTACAAAAAAGGGAATGTTCGATACTCAAGGTTTGTCTTCTGGTCCAGTGTCAGTCCACAGGGGGTTATCTCAGCCAGTCCAGGGTCCAGTACCACGAACACCTACTCGCTCTCACCTCTCCTTCAAACTACCTCTCACCTCACAAACTCGATACATCACACTCTGTCCACGATCTCTACTCCTTCCTCACCTCCACTCAACCTCTCTCTGTCTCTCCTAGACCTTTATGCCAGGTCAGTGGCGAATCCTTATGGAAGCCAATGGAAGCCAGGCCTCCCTATCAAAATATGAATTAATATCAAATATGAAATGTAAAAAAAAAATATATATATATATATATATATATATAATTTTTTTTTATATAGTTTACATTCTTTTTCATCTGTGTTATAATTTTTTTATTTTATTTTTTTAAATGTCTCCCTCTTCTCATTCTCACTCTCTCTAACACACTGTCAGACTCACTATGCTCACTGCAGCTAGAGGAGAGGCAGGGGGTAGGTGTCTTTCTCCAGCCTCAACCATGTGATTCATGTATGTAGAGTCCAAAACCGATACTAGCCAATCAGATTCGAGCTGACTGCCACACCTTAAAAGTTTAAAACGGGGCTGTGAGCAGAATAATTAGTCTGGCATCCCCTCTGCACACCTCCCCTCTGCACTCCGAATATTGCCCCGATCCTCGCGAGATTAAATCCACGGGTACCTCACGGCGTGCCGAAGCTTTTCCTAAATCACTTCCATCATCGAAAACGAGGGGAAAAGGTCGGCTCGCGACCCTGAAAATGTTGCGTGATTTTAAAAACGCTGTATTAACTGAGCCTATTATGGGATTCACGCGAGCTTTCTATCGTGGAAACATCTGGGCGTCCCGCAACTTTTACTCATTCACATGTAGCCCCGAAAATGCTTAGAAAAGGAAGGCCGAAAGCGTGGAATAAACTCGCCGAAACGGAAAAGTGTCCCACGGGTGCGCCGTGATTCCGATCCGCGTGAGAATATTCACGGCCATAGAGGAGACCGTGGGACACCTTTTTGCAACCGAATATGTGTCTCGAATTTGCTCCCACGCTGCGCGCAAAATCGTGCAAGGAAAGATCTGACCAAAAATTAACCAATGCTCCAGCAGTATTAACACTTTGAGCGCCACGCCTGGTTTTCCGTTTTACCGCTTGAATGCCACCATCGGCGCCAATGTTAACGTTAATATCGCCTAATCTATGTTTTAAATTATGGCTATCTTCCAGTCAGTGCTGTGAAGGCAGATTGTTTTTTTATCGTGTCGTTTCCGTTTCAGAGCAGTTAGAAAAGCCCCCGTTTTGATATAAAAAACAGCTCATTCTGGAGCATTCTATGAAAATCGTCTTTTAGTGGAATATTCCACAACGTTGATATTCGTCGGCCTTTTTATGAATCGTTTTCAAATAAACGCTAGATGATCAATATTATACGTGCACGCAAGCACATTACGGCCGCACACTGATAATCGCTCTGTTGATTTCCTCACAGACTTTTACAGTGAAACCGAAAGAAGACATTTCACAAAACAGCTTATAACTTCATCAAACTTACTCTGATTATCCTACCACTGATAACATAGAGTCCTTACCTGACATCAGATGGTATCCAACTGGTATATTCCAATTCCTGATCACCATTCGAAAAAATCGATAAGTGTATGGATCCAACGCGATACTGTAGAACTCCATGATCAGCGGGGATCTGAGGCTCCAGAATGAACTGTGGTAACCCCGGCTGGATCAGTGAACTGGAAAATGTGGAGTACCGGATTTCTTTCCGCATTCATTTTCATTGAGTCCATTCCAAAATCACTTATGTCATCTGGGAGACGACAGGGGGCGCTTTTTTCCACAGTGATCACCGGCGCAGCTCGGCTATACTCGGGTAGGCTCGGGTGATGCAATAATTTTTCAGATCGCAAAAAAAAATAAAAAATCCGAGAAATCTCGTGAGTGGCATTCTACGTCACTATTAAAAACCCGAGAAATCTCGTGAGTGGCACTCAAAGTGTTAATGACCCTGATGTAAACAAGACAAACGTCTTTCTCTGGTCTGCATCCCCTTATACAATTGTATGTATTGAGCCATACTGTATTGTACCCATTCTGCAATCTGTTAAATAAATAAAAATAAAGTTTGACTGGCCGCCGAGCCATACTGTAGTGTACATGGTGACTGCTTCACTTAAAAAAAATAAAAATAAAAATAAAAAATATTAATAAAAATATTTAATAACTTTTTTTTTTATAATTTTTTTTTGGCTTCCCCTGTTATTTTACCCACGCGACGCCACTGTTCCAGGTGTGTCTTTGTGTGTGTGTGTGTGTGTGTGGGATGTGGGTGATCATGTGGTGCACATGTGTGTTCTATCAGTCCCAATCAACTCCTCAATCCACTCCTCTGCCAGTGGCAATAGTATCTCCCTTCCTCCACGTAACCAGGGACCAGGGATGATATCTGCGTGTGGATCCACATGTGACCCCGTTTTCCTCCCGACTGTGAGAGCTCACACACACACACACACACACACAAACACACATGCACTATACATTGGATACATTTTTTTATTTCTAATATAATCAAATTACCCTTACAAATGTGCCCAAGTCAGCCAGCTGCTTTGGAAGAATTTGGGGACATGATTGCTCATTTAGTAAAAGGTAAGTAGCGCTAATAAATCAGTATTTTCTTCATCTGTCAGTACAATCTGGTTTATCATAATGTTACTTGTTGGGGTAACAAACGACTGATTCAGCAGGTGAAGTAGATTCTGTGAGTGAGAGCGCTGGTTTCCCGAAATAATTCAGACAGGAGATTGTTTTCAGAGGCAATGGCCCAGTTGGTGAAAAGGTGATTTATTCAGCATATAAGCATAGGTTCCACAGCACAGCAACAACAGGTCCATCCTTGACCCAGCCTCGGCTAGACTGAGTCCCTTACAATGGATACAAGGTTCTTATATCTAAATTGTTGACCCCTATTCTCATCAAAAATGAGCTGCTCCAAATCAAAGGTTTCTTTGATAAACAGGTTTGAACAACAATGCTCTTGTGATCAGGGGTTGGTCAGGGCCCCACCCTAGCTGGTTATCTGGGTTTCTGTGTGTGTGTGTGTGTGTGTGTGTGTGTGTGTGTGTGTGTGTGTGTGTGTGTGTGTGTGTGTGTGTGTGTGTATGTGTGTGTGTGTGTGTGTGTGTGTGTGTGTGTGTGTGTGTGTGTGTGTGTGTGTGTGTGTGTGTGTGTGTGTGTGTGTGTGTGTGTGTGTGTGTGTGTGTACATTGGTACATTTCCGTTTTATACCGTTTTGAATACGAGTATAGTTTTGGTGATTTCTAGTCATTCCAGAGAAAGACGCGATAATAGCCCTTTAGTGGAATACACAAAACACGTTGTCATTTTTCGGCTGATTATCGAATCTTCCTGAAATCAACGCTAGATCATAATTATTATCCTTCCTCGTGCACGCATGCAATGTTGTTTAGACCGGCGCGCCGCTCCCCCCCCCCCCCCTCCTCCCACCCAACGGAAAACAGCCACACATACACACACAGATACAGCGTCGATCGGGGTAGAAATACATATCAGATCAACAATGAAATTTATATATGATGTTACCTTGTATCTGATGTAATGCAAAAGAGATATTCCAATTATCTGATCGCCATTTGAAGTACTGGGCGTGGAGGTCTGTGCCACGTTCAACAGCATTGCATATGAGGGGGAGGGGGGGGGGGGATCAGCCTCACAGATCTATCGGTGAAATCAGGTTACCTCGCCTGATTATTTAAACCACGCCCGCACGGCTTGGATCAACCCAGAAAAAAAACAATACCATCCCAGTGGAGTGCAATACCAGCCGGAAGGCGTAGGGGGAGGTATTTGCCCTTTTGCGAGCTCAGACCCATTCCCAACGATGACATCAGGCTGGATGGATGAAAATGAATGGATATCGCTAATAAAAGAAATAACAATTAAAACCTGACTATACTCGTGATTGGCGCTCAAGCAATGGCGAGTTAACCCGACTATCATCGGGTCTGGTGTCCAATGAGTTAACGTACATTCTTTATCAGCCATAATTTCAACTAGCAATCATAACATTATAGATTTACGCTAAATGCTAATGACAACGTTACCTTATGTCGGATCCGCTCTGTGGACCGGATGCTTTCTGAAGTGCTATTGTGATCGGCTAGTTCTATTTTACAATAGACACACTGTACAGAGTTTTCCTTTTCTTTCAGCTTGAAATGATCCCAAACTTTTGTCAATTTATGGCCTTTTCTAGGGCCTGTCTCTCTCTTGCTATTTCCTCCATTTTCTTCTATTTTGCAATCCGCGCCTAAAATCTCTTCACATTCAGGCTTCACAGTGGAAGTAATTATCGTCTGTGTGAAACACAGCACGCTGTGGGTTAAATCAGGCCTTTGAAGCAAATAATTCTTTGTAATCAGCGCTTTCTCAGCCTGCAGGAATGCTTTCACTTTCTATGTCTATGAAGAATAAGGCTACATACTGCATCAACATCTGAGTCATGATCTTGATGCTGGATTGACTAGATATATTGTTAGAATCAGCTTGTTGATGTAACAGCTTTTTATTTCTCTGAAGCGCTGTAAAGTTTCTATTTGTTTTATAGCAATACCCTTTGGAAAATTCATTAAATATCATTTTGCCAGTGAAATTGATCTTGGCTTCCACTCACTATGCTACCTGTTATTTATTCAGGAGGCATGAGGGAGCACTTTGAGAAGCACAGGGGAGATAGAAAATAATATGGGTCGATAAAACAGTCCTGTCAAACTTTATGTGTGACGCACCAGTCTCCCTCTACCTGTACCCAACTTCATTTAACAGTGTGCCAACAATTCTTTACTTTGTGAAGATTGTGGTCATTGATTTAGGAATAATCATATTGTATGGGGTGTCCAAGATCAATCATATTGGAGAAGGCAAACCATATGTAGTGCCCTTCATATTAAAGCAAGTGGTTTGCTAGGCTACATGTCGATATCAAGGCAATAATAGATAGAGGCAATATGGTAGGCAGCTACAGAATAACTTTTAAAAGCAAATCTCTTTTTTTCCATGTTGAAGTGCAGTATGCTATTTTAAAATGACTATTAATACCTTAATGTAGATGAAAGATAATACATGAAATAATTGTATTCAACAGATTTCTGAAATGGTAATACCGGTAGATTAGAGATGATCAACATGCAAAACAAAGTGCATTTCCTAGAAATAACCATGTTGCAGAGCGGTTATTTCTAACCTGATGCACAGTTGATGAAAAAAAATTCATTATTCCAAAAAAATACTTGAGACTTGTTGTGTGGGTTGGTGAAAGAGGTTGAAAGAGGGAGAGAGAGAGGGCAGGGCCGGTGTCATGGAGTGAGGTCGCACATTGCAACTGCTCCCCTAACTTTTACAAACTAACACTTGCCCTCACTAGCATTTTTTTCCTTTTAATTGATGATTTCGACAATATAATATTTTTGTGACAAACATGGCAAGCAAACAGATGAATAGGCGTGGTAGCCGACAAGGTAGAACCTCAACCACCAGGCACACCAGAAACCATACTGAGTGGTCCTAGCCTAGCTGCTATCAAGTTATTCCTCACGGATTAAACAAACCTAAACCGCTCCATTCTCCTCTCCCTGTGTTCTGCTTTTGGGCTCAGTTAAACGCTACCCTAACAAATAAGAGGTTAAAGATGTAATAAAAGTTTTTATCAAGCTTCCTTGACAAATGTAACTAATCTAATTACAGATTTTCAGAATGTAATCTGGGTTGATTATAGTTATTTTTTGTAATCTGATTATGTAATCCTGGAGGATTTCATTCCAAAACACTAACAGTTGTTATCTACACTATATCCATTTAGGATAAAACTATATGTTTACCTGATGTCACTCAATATTTCAAAAGCACAGATAGTTCCGTTGAAATGTTATGCAAATGTCATTAGACAACCAATAATATCAATGGTATTCAGTGGCAGTGTCATGCATTGGGGAGAGAGGCAACCATGACCTTTTTGTCTTAGGTCCCCTGAGTGCCATTTTCAGATTCAGAAATCTAAATAAGTTTGCACCAGATTAGACATTGCCAACATCAATTTCCTGGCTGTATAGGCACCATAGAAACTGACACTGTCCGTGTGGAATTTCTCCAAATAGTATTTTTTAAATTTTAGACCCTGGTGCTCCACGCAAAGACCATATGGCCGGATGCTCTGTTTCTGTTACCTCTATGCAGTGTGGAACTCCAGGAAGTGCCCTTTTTTGCCCCAACTCCTGGAAAAAGACTATGCACACTAGTGGTCAGAGGTGAGTTTTATTTCTATTCCAACAATTGATTAGTAACTATAAAAAATTTCAAATAGTGGATAGGCTACATCTCAATGAACGGAAATTGACAAGAGGAGGTCCTAGGCTCATGCGGAGTGTTTTAAGTTATTAAAAAATACTTTATTTAGTTGAATTGAACATACCTGGTGACCTACACATTGCCCCCAACCTGTCGAAGGCTTATGGAGACACTATGTGTAGGTCAACATCTATTTTAATGTTGTAGCCCAACTATATAAAGTGCCTTGGACCTCCTTTCTGTAGATTGATTGACTGACTGACTTATATCTATGGTGGATACATCTAGTTTTAGAACAAAGCTCTTAGACATAGTGTTGCTACCAACCTTGCACCAATCTTTCTAAAAAGCAATAGATGTTTCACAAGTACAAGGCCTTTCGTGACCTACTGTACATATCCGACCTTCTCCACACCTACATTCCCTCCCGGAATCTCGTCTTCTCTGACACAGGCTTGCTTACCATCCCACAAGCCAGGTTGCGTGTAACGTTTGGGGTTTTGCTCTCCTCAGGGAGCAAAGTCCTAGCGTTACCTGGTGGTATTTGACCTGTCTCTCTGCCCTAATTGCATTCATTGGCACCTGGTGTGTCTAGTTAAGGTGGCTTTATATGCTCTTCCGTGTCACTACTGACACCGTGAGTCAATCGCCAAACTGCCTGTGAGTAATACCTGTGTGAGTAAACCTTATCGCTCCTTGCCATAAGAGGATAGTATGTTCGCTAATGTTCTTTGTTATCATGTCACTTTGATTGCTGTGTCAATCCGTTACGTTAATGTGTTATATCGCTGTGTGTATAATATGCCGCATCGTCGTCCGACGTATATTCCCTGTGTTGTGTTTTGGGGACTTGATTTCTCCCCTTTGCTTTCCCTCTTCTGTAGACAAAGTATTCTCCTCTTTTGTTTGTATACAACTCCATCGTTTGACGTGTGTGCCAAATAACGTGTTTTGGAGACGGTGCTCTCTCCACTTTGTTTTCCCCGTTATCGTGTTATTTTGAGATGCAGATTCATCTCCCTTTGTTTACACGCCATCGGTTGCGTGTGCTGTTCATTACACAAATTAAAGTAACAGTGCCTTGTTTGAAAACCAACTTCTGCCTCTCGTCATATCTGTTCTGTACTGCACCTGGGTCGAACACACCTACCAAAACCAAAAACAGTTGCGGACCTTCGGGGACAGGGCTTTTAGTGTGGCTGCCCCCACCCTTTAGAACTCCCTCCCCATGGACATCCGCAATGCAAATTCTGTTGTCCAGTTCAAAAACCTGCTGAAGACCTATCTCTTCACCCAGGCCTATGGTCTCAGATGCTCCTGAGTATCCCATTCATTCTGTTTCTTAGTTTAGGTCACCGCTATCATCTCCCCTCCTCCTTCTATTGTAAAGCGCCTTGGGTATGTGAAAGGTGCTATATAAATTCAAGACATTATTATTATTATTATAACCTTGGCAGAGAGCGAACCTGAATATGCTATATTATAAAAGGACAATGTGGGTCAATGCGATAATTATCATGTTTGTGCGTACTCTCTCTCTTTCTCTCACTCACACATATATGTGTGTGCGTCATAGTATACACACCCACACACACACAGAGAGATAAGAGTTCCCAGGATTCCATGTCGGGGGTCCGGCTCGGCTGGAACTGGACACATGCTGAGATCAGAGCAGTGGTATATGATGTACCTCACAGTGCGTGTCTCTCTCATTCACTCTGTATCTCTATGTCTGTCTCCCTTTCTTTCAGTCACTCACTATTTACCCCATTTACCCCCATCCAAACCCTATTTGAGTGTTTCTGATGTATTCTGTAATCCTCCCGGAAAGTTGAGGGGGTGGAGACAATTAGCTGTTGGTGAGAGGTGTTAGGAGAGAGGGGTGATCTATCTATATATCTATCTATCTATCATCTACTACTCGCTCTTTCTCTTCCATATACATTTCTTTATTCTGACCTGGCTGAGTTCCAAACGTCTCATTATTCTAATATAGTGCCTCATTTCTCCTAATGGCCCTAGACGCCTGATGAATATCAAGTGCTGTTTAATTATTTAATTCTGAATCTTTATTCAGTCTTTACATTGTACCATGTTTCCACAAGACCTTCTGTCCATCCATCCATTCATCCGTCCACCTACACATCCATTTAGACTTCAGTTAGGTCCCCCTAACTGGTAGAGAGAGGTTCTGACCCTTTGTTTTGCAGTGTGGAGGGGGGGGGGGGGGGGGGGGTAGAGTTTTAAAACCATACCAAGCCGTGTCTCTAGCCTTGTATCCTATCCCATACATACACCCTGTTGTTTGCGGAATCTGACAAGTGTTTACATGTTTTTCTCTCCCCCTATTCTTGATACCAGCGCACACTTATTTAACCCCATCGCTCGCTGAATGACTCTGGTCTCCATGGAGACTGAGGTATGGGGACCACATGGAGGGCCCTTGAGAATGCATTAGGACCTACATGGTGGGCAGACACATCTTACCTGAGCGCTGCTCTCTCTCTCTCTCTTTCTTTCTTTCTCTTCAGTCATTGTACATTTCAATAGAGGCTAGCTGCCTTGAGACCAGTACAAATGTACCCCACTATTAATTCTTTATATTTTAGAAATGTAAAGCATACTGTATGCGAGACAGGTTTGATGGACAAGAAAACTACAAAAAAGGTTGTTTCTTTTCTTGCGTATGATTTCAAAAGAGGATACATTTTCTTGTATTTGTTATTTTTTTTTCCTACTGTACATGACAAGCATTATATTGTTTGGAAAATGTTTGGAAATCTGTTCAAACACTTTGGGGAGAATTCCCCAATAAGATCAGAGATTAAGTCTTCAAATAAGAAGACTACGTGGGAAAAAACACAAAATACAAGCAGAGTAGAATTGTTGCTTTTTTTTTGCTCTGGTCACCATGAACATCCCCTAGACCCCAACCCCCCTTTCTTTCTCCAAGTTTCAAGTTCAAGTTTGTTTTTATTTGTCACGTATAAGGTACTGGTACATTACAGTGAAATGCTTGGTTCTTTATGAGCCCCTGCTAATGTGGTTCATACAGTAGAAGAGGAATAACACTATACAATATAAATATACAATACAATATACAAACTAAAGTACAACCTAAGTACAATGAAGTAAAAATGCAGACAATGAGGTACACTTTTTTTAAGGCAAGGTGCAAATGCAAATGAGGTATGAATGTAGTGCAAATCTCGGTAACACTTTATAATAACACTCAGTTATAAGACCTTTATAAGGTATTTGTAGATAATGAACTAATCATGAACAAATCATTTATATACATTCGTAAATTATTATTAAATCATTTATAACTATATTTGTATAACATTTACAAATCAGTTCTACATTATTTATAACTCATTATCAACATTGTTTGTACTTGATTTGTTAAATACAAATGTTGTAGACAGCTTTCGGATACACCCTTTGTGACATCAAACAGTGACAGAATTAGGAGGACTATTATATAAATGCAATTTTATTAACATATAAAATACATGTGCATGACATATCATAACGGACATCATCAACTCCTCTCTGTCATCTGGAATAGTTCCCTCCTGTTTCAAAACCACCTCCATCACTCCCATCCTAAAGAAGCCTGGTCTGGACCCTGATGTACTGGATAACTACCGGCCGATCTCCAACCTTCCTTTCCTAAGTAAAACCTTGGAAAGGGCAGTCGCCGCCCAGCTTCATCAACATCTGTCCAACCATGAGCTCTACGAACCCCTTCAGTCAGCCTACCGAGCACATCACAGCACAGAGACCGCCCTCATCAAGATCACTAATGACCTCTTCCTTGCTGCAGACTCCGGACACATCAGCCTCCTCATCCTTCTCGACCTCTCCGCGGCGTTCGATACATATCCCACTCAGTCCTCCTCAAATGCCTCTCCGACAACCTTGGCATCACCGGTACAGCTCTGTCTTGGTTTCATTCATATCTCACAAATAGATCTCAGTTTGTCAGCGTCAGCGGCTCATCCTCCCCCTGGCCCCAGTCAACCACGGTGTCCCCCAAGGCTCCGTGATGGGTCCCCTACTATTCACCATTTACATGCTCCCCCTCGGTCAGATTATACGTCACTACGGACTCAACTTTCATTGTTATGCTGATGATACTCAGCTCTATATCAGCACCTCACCATCCTCCAGCTCCCCCCACAGTCTGTAGTCAACTGCCTCCCCGCCATTAAAACCTGGATGTCAACCAAATTACTGAAACTGAACAGCAAAAAGACAGAGCTCAGGGTTGTGGCCCCCAAGGCACTGCTCGGGAAGGTTGAGATCTCCTCCTCCATGTTGACGGCTGTTCCATCTCCCGTCTCTCGAAGTCCGTACCTGGGCGTCACCCTTGACTCACACTTTCATTTCACTCCCACATCAAATCCGTCACCAAGTCTGCCTTCTACCACCTCAAAAACATCTCCCGTCTCCGACCCTCACTCTCCGACTCTGTGGCTGAGACCCTAATCCACTCATTCATCACCTCCCGGTTGGACTACTGTAACGGAGTCCTGTTCGGGGTACCCAGCAAAGCCCTGGACAGGCTCCAGTATGTTCAGAACTCAGCTGCCAGGGTTCTCACTCACACCAAGCCCCGGCATCACCCCCACCCTCATCCACCTCCACTGGCTCCCAGTCAAGTTCCGCATCACCTTCAAACTCCTGCTCCTCACCTAGGCGCCTATACAGCCTGAAAATACAAATAATGATTACCCTTGTGTGTCGTGTCATCATCACATACCGCAACTATACTGAGCACACATTAGGAACAAACAAATACTTCAAATGTAAAGTTAGCGGCGCCCACCACATCAAGTACGTCTACACAACAAGAGTTGTAGGTCGGAAATGATGGAATAGATTTACCAACAAAAAAGGCGTTTAGCCTGCTCATACCTGCTCATACCTGAAAATACAAATAATTATTACCCTTGTATGTAGTGTCATCATCACATGCCGCAATACTGAGCACACATTAGGAACAAACACATACTTCAAATGTAAAGTTAGCGCCCACCACATCAAGTACGTCTACACAACAAGAGTTGTAGGTCGGAAATGATGGAATAGATTTACCAACAAAAAAGGCGTTTAGCCTGCTCATACCTTAATAAAAGCGTGGGGCAGCACGAATAACTTGGCTCTGCTAATATATCGTGCTTCCATTCAAACAGACAGCAACAAACATGAAGTCAAGTCTCACTCCCGTGAGATTTCCGTCTACACCCTGGCCAGGGTATTCCTGGGTCCTGGGTGTAACCACGTTACACTATATGTCATGCATTATGTATTTTATATGTTAATAAAATAGCATTTACTGTATCTATAGTCCTCCTAATTCTGTCACTGTTTGATGTCACAAAGAAGGGTGTATCCGAAAGCTGTCTACAACATTTGTAACAGGTGATGAAAAGGTAAACAAATAATTAACTATTAGACATTTGTTAATGATGAATAGGCTTCACTTCAGATTAGGGCACACAATAGCATCTGCAAATGATTTATAGATGTTAAATGAATGTCATAATGAAATCATTTGTTGAACATGAACAAATAAATGTACAGTATAGTCGTTTTTTCATATCCATTTTTCAAAGCATCTACAAATGTGTTACTACACATTAGACAACATTATTTAATGATGAACAAATCAAGTACAAACAATGTTGATAATGAGTTATAAATAATGTAGAACTAATTTGTAAATGTTATACAAATATAGTTATAAATGATTTAATAATAATTTACGAATGTATATAAATGATTTGTTCATGATTAGTTCATTATCTACAAATACCTTATAAATGTCTTATAACTGAGTGTTATTATAAAGTGTTACCCAAATCTCTTTAATATATAGATACATACAGGCACGTGCACACATAGAGGCCAAGGGGTGCCTGAGCACCTGCCTTTTTGAGCCTCATCAAAAAAGTGCCCTTTTTGAAAAAGAAAATATTTTTTATTTAATTTTTAATTTTTTATTTTTTTACCGTTACGCATATAGACTGCCCTTCCAACTGAAAAATGTCAGGATAGAATCAAAATATTAGGTAAAGAGAGAGATGCCCCATATTCCATTGCAGTTTGCACGGCCTCCTCAGCGTGCCTCTCCGCGGACCTATATATTTTATGCATAGCGTGGGTGATGATGATGATGATAGAAACCGCTGTGGCGCATACAGTTGAATGCTGGTATTACTCTCATTGAGGGACACGAAGAAGTCAAGTCCGATGGGATTTGGGAATCTCAAATACAAATCGGGATTGGAATAAAAAATGCATTTATATTAAACAATACAGAATATACAGCACAGCACTTCTTGGGGTCTGTAGGGTAAGCACTTATTCCCTCCCCCCTGAACATTTATGGAGATGTATGGGCCTTTTAAGTCAGTGATAAAAGTGTCTTTCAAGGATAAGTGAGTTCCTGCACTGATTATTATAGTTCAATATTCAATATTTGATCACCAAAACCCCCCAAAAAGCATAAAAAGGGGGCCCCCTGCCCGAAAAGGGCCCTTAAAAATCGAGCTTGCGCGCTACGCGCGCTCGGTTAATATATGAACACAAGTGTAGTGCCCTTTTCAGCCCTTGAGCACCTGCCCCTCTAAAGTCCTGTGCACGTCCCTGGTCAGTGGCATTGTTCATCAAATAGTGTTGAACTTGAGTGTTACACCCTGAGTGCATAGTATAATAGACATATTAGCATGGTAGGTAGTAGTATACGGATAGTAACATAGTACATAGTAGTAAGGTCCTAGTAAAAGACAGTTATTTATATATATATATTATATTGTAGAAATCGTCAGAAAAGAGAAACGCACAATTTGTCAGTTGACAACACAAAGCCGTGTGTCATTTATTTCGCAGTAGCACAAGTGACAGCTGTCAGAACTATGCCGGGCTAGCTTCTGACAGCTCGTAGTAATCAAACATTTACCAATGAAACCCCACACAGGGCGTCTCCTCTCAGCCCAACCCAAAACCAACCTCCTTAAAGTGACAGTGCCCCATCAACACATCAAAACAATACCATGGGGAATTATGTCTCTATAGAACCCACTACAATATAAATATTATATTTATTAAGAAGGTTATTTATTTATTTATTTGCATCTCAGATATTGATTGAAGAGGTGTGTTTCTATATGGGTGACATGTCCCCATACACAGGGCATACGAGGGCATTCGCATGCAGTCACCAGCTCTCCACCCAATCCAATGCCTATATGGGAGATTTCCCACGACCTGTTAAGACGGCACTCTTACATTAAGACAGCACTCTCTTACACCACCATCACCAAAACACCAAAAGAGCATCAAATCACTGACCTCTAGGACCATCATTCAGGTCATAGTACCAGTTAGATTAGATTACATTGAAATGTATTGTCATCATACAGCATAAGTACATTACAATGAAAATA